>NC_081566.1:37543762-37653224 GCF_022355385.1 Mustela nigripes | reverse complement strand
TTTTTTTTTTTTAAAGATTTTGTTTATTTATTTGACAGAGATCACAAGTAGGCAGAGAGGCAGGCAGAGAGAGGTGGGGGGAAGCAGGCTCCCTGCTGAGCAGAGAGCTTGATGTGGGGGTTGACCCCAGGACCCTGAGATCATGACCTGAGCTGAAGGCAGAGGCTTAACCCACTGAGCCACCCAGGTGCCCCCACCCTGAACATTCTTAATAGTAATTGTTCTACTTTGGGATTCTAAAGCTTTGTAGTTATATAGATTTGGATCCCCAAACCACAGGATATGCAAGGTAGAATTTGTAGAGGTACTTAACAGTGGCATTCCTAAGGAGAATTCTTACTCTTTCCCCAAAAAACTAAGCAGTTACGAGATATTTTGTCTCTTTGTGCTGATGGCAAACTTTTTCCTAGGCCCCCTTTCCTTTAGAGTGCAGATCTAGGATTCTCATTTAATTCTGACTGTTTCAACTGGTTCTGAAAAAGCATATCTACTCCTATGAGACAAGTACCTGGCATTTTTCTCTCCCTGTTCCCTGCCCCACCTTAGATACAGAGATAGCTTAGGTGCATTTCCTCATTTCAGTTTCCCTCTTCAATTCAGATAGTTGGTTGGGTATTTTCTTTTCTTTTCTGGATATTGCAAATATACATTAAAGTTATTAAATGTTTTCATAGTTTATGAATATTTATTGTAAGAGAAGTTTAAATCATATTATTCTGCCATTTGCTATAACAAGAAGTTTCTTCCTGAGAGCTCCAGTGCTAGAGGAATTTCACCCATAAGAGTTTAATTTTGTTTACAGTTCATGATCTTCAGGGCAAACAGGATAACTGAAGATTATTTCAATTCTAATAGTTTTTATATATATATTTTTAACCTGATGGTATTTAAAATTTATGACCCATTCCATATTAGTAAGCACATACCAGGTTTGGATTGAAATGTTCAAGGGTTTGCCCTTTTCCTTCAGATTCTATCCCAAGAGGAAATTTAACCATTTGATCTTTGCATCAGAAAAAAAAAAAAATCAGTTGAGCCCAATATTTGCCACACTTATTACACTCGGAACAATATATTAAATGTTAAAAGCTCCCAGAATTATTGCTTGCAAAGTTTATTCTTTTTTTCCATTTTCTTTTACTTTATTTCTTTTTGGTGTTCCAAAATTCATTGTTATGCACTGCACCCAGTGCTCCATGCAATATTCCCTCCATAATACACACCACCAGGCTTACCCATCCCTCTCTCCCCCTCCCCTCCAAAACCCTCAGTTTGTTTCTCAGAGTCCACAGTCTCTCATGGTTTGTCTGCCCCTCTGATTTCCCCTCTCACTTCTCTTCTCCATCTCCCAATGTCCTTCGTGTTATTCCTTATGCTCCACGAGTAAGTGAAACCATATGATACTTCACTCTTTCTGCTTGACTTATTTCACTCAGCATAATCTCTTCCAGTCCCGTCCATGTTGATACAAAAGTTGGGTATTCATTCTTTCTGATGGAGGCACAATACTCCATTGTATATATGGACCATGTCTTCTTTATCCATTCCTCTGTTGAAGGGCATCTTGGTTCTTTTCACAGTTTGGCTATTGTGGCCAAGGCTGCTATGAACATTGGGGTACAAATGGCCCTTCTTTGCATTACATCTGTATCTTTAGGGTAACTACCCAGTAGTGCAATTGCCGGCTCATAGGGAAGCTCTATTTTTAATTTCTTAAGGCATCTCCACACTGTTTTCCAAAGTGGCTGTTACCAACTTACATTCCCATCAGCAGTGTAAGAGGGTTCCCCTTTCTCCACATCCTCTCCAACACTTGTTGTTTACTGTCTTGTTACTTTTGGCCATTCTAACATATCTCAATAGTTGTTTTGATTTGAATCTCCCTGATGGCTAATGATGATGAACATTTTTTCATGTGCCTGTTAGCCATTTGTATGTCTTCTTTGGAGAAGTGTCTGTTCATGGCTTCTGCCCATTTTTTGATGTGATTATCTGTTTTGTGTGTGTTGAGTTTGAGGAGTTCTTTATAGATCTTGGATATCAGCCCTTTGTCTGTAGTGTCATTTGTGAATATCTTCTCCCATTCTGTGGGTTGCTTCTTTGTTTTATTGGCTGTTTCCTTTGCTGTGTAGAAGCTTTTGATCTTGATGGAGTCCCAAAAGTTCATTTTCACTCTCGTTTCCTTTGCCTTTGGAGAAATGTCTTAAAAGAGGTTGCTGCAGCCGATGTCGAAGAGGTTACTGCTTGTATTCTCCTCTAGGATTCTGATGGATTCCTGCCACACATTGAGGTCTTTTATCCATTTCGAGTTTATCTTTGTTTATGGTATAAGAGCATGGTTGAGTTTCATTCTTCTATACATAGCTGTCCAGTTTTCCTAGCACCATTTATTGAAGAGATTGTTCTTTTTCCACAAAACAGGTATTTTTTCCCGTTTTGTTGAAGATTATTTGGCCATAGAGTTGAGGGTCCATATCTGGACTCTCTACTTTGTTCCATTGGTCTATGTGCCTGTTTTTGTGCCAGTAACATGCTGTCTTGGTGATCACAACTTTGTAGTAAAGCTTGAAATCAGGCAACATGATACCCCGTTTTGTTTTTCTTTTTCAACATTTCCTTAGCAATTTGGGGTTTCTTCTGGTTCCATACAAATTTTAGGATTGTTTGTTCCAGCTCTTTGAAAAATGCTGGTGGAATTTTGATTGGGATGGCATTGAAAGTATAGATTGCTCTAGGCAGTGTAGACATTTTAACAATGTTTATTCTTCTGATTCATGAGCATGGAATGCTCTTCCATCTTTTTATGTCTTCTTCAGTTTCTTTCATGATGTTCTGTAGTTCTTTGAGTACAGATCTTTTACCTCTTTGGTTAGATTTATTCCCAGGTATCTTATGGTTCTTGTTGCTATAGTAAATGGAATTGATTCTCTAATTTCCCTTTCTATATTTTCATTGTTAGTGTACAAGAAAGCAACTGATTATTCTTTAGAAACTTTCAAAATTTATTTGTTCATTATTTATATCTTTTTTTTCTTTCACTTACTAATATTTCAAATTTCCCAGGCCATGGTATATTTTACGTTCTTCTCTTAATCACTTTTGCAGCATTATCAAAATTAGTTCCATCTCAGAATATAATCTATAGATGTTTATTCCTCTTTCCAAATAATTAATTAACATGCTACATAAAATAAAACTTGCCCCTTGCCTCTTTGCCATCCCATTAAATATCTTCTCTCAGTTCAGGGTGCTGATATTTTTCATTGTTTACTGTTTCAAGCTCAGTGACAGGTTGCTTAACCAAATTAGCTTTAAAACACTTTCTTGTAGGGATTTATAATGCAGTGTTTCAAATGTCCTAGTAAAACTCAGTACATTTCCTCTACTGAGCTGGTTTTTTACTGATAGTGCTTGTTCCTAAGTCCATAGCTGTTTGGTAAATTTTGTAATTTAAAATTACACCGATTCCTAGTTTTTCAATCATCTTTTTGCTCAGGGTTTTCCTGTATTTTTTTAAAAAATGAAAATTCCTTTTGGAGAATTGGGAAATTTATAAGGACAAGCAAATTATATATGTGAAGGTTAATGAGAACTGTACCAAAGTAGTACAAGAGATAGTAAGGTTTTATGACTATATAAAAGTAAATAAAGTTCACAAACAAATTGCCCTTACACAAATCATTTATGTCCTTTTAAACATGGCATGGGCATATGAATAAGGATGAATCACACAGCAAAACGCTGAGCTAAGAATCTTACCATGTAATATGATTAACTTATTTCTTCCTCTCTCACCTCCATGCCACTGAAGATCTCTTCCAGTGTTCTGTTAGCTAATGTTCTTGTGATACACACAAAGGGAAGAGCTTCTCACTGCTTACTATGTACTGAGCTGTTGATTCAAATATTAGTAAGACTTACCCAAGGTTTGGGTCCAACAATTACTTCCCAGTCCTCATATTTCTTGGCATCTCAGCAACTTTTCACACTGTTGACCACTCCTTCCACCTAGGAATATTTTTAAGACTTGGTTTCTACAAACCATTTTTGCTTTTTGTCTTAACATCCACAGTGACTTTTTCTTGGTCTTTCTTCCTAATTCCTCCTCTTTTTCCATCCCATTTTATGTTGGAGTGCTGCGAGGCTTAGACCTTGATCTTTCTTTTTATCTTACATGTACTATCTTGGTGATCTCATCTCAGTTGATTTATTTTTTCAGTTGCTCAAGTCAAAGAGCAAGCAGTTGTACTTGACTTCTGTCCTTCTCTCATACTGCACATCAATCTGTTACGGAATCCTGTGTGTTTTGTCCTTCAAGTGTAACTTATTTCACTACTTCTACCACTCACCTCCTTGCTTTGAGTTACCCTTACATCTCTTATTACTGCAGTAGTCTTCTAATAGAGCTTCTTGTCTCTGTCTTGTCGGTTTAACCTTAAATTAGGTATCAGAATCTTTTTTTTTTTTTTTTTTTAAATCAAGTTACTGTGTCTTTCCTTTGCTCAAAATCCCATGGTGCAGCTTATTTCACTTAGGGTAAAAGCCAAAATCTTTTAATGACCTAAAGGAACTCAGGATTTTAAACCCATTATACCTCGGTGACTTTCTTCCCTTCTATTCCCCCCTTACTCCTTTTGCATTAGTTACACCAGTCAATTTACTGTTCTTCAAAAACTCCCACCTAAGCAGTTTGCACTAGCTAGTCTCTTCCTGTGGGAATGATCTTCCTCTTAAGTTCCTCTCTGAGGTCCTCTTTTCTCTTATCAATGATTCCAGCTCTATCCATCACTGCCCTGACCCTCAAGGCCTGCATCCACCCCTAGTTACTCTATTAGTTTTTGCTTCCTTTTATTATAATGTATACTTTAATTATTTTAAAAAGTAGTGTAGCCTTTGGCTCTTTCCACTAGAGTATAAGTTTCTTTATTGCAAAAAATTGTTTTGAGACTACAATATCCTAAGAACTAAGAACATTCTCAGACCATAATAGATGCTTGGCAGGTATTAATGAAATGAAAGAACAGTCTAGGAAGAAATAGAAAAAAAGTGAAGATTATTGAAATATATCATAGTAAATTCTGAGGTTGCATATTAGGTGCCATTAGAGAACAAAAAGAGACATCTAATCTAGTCTATTCTGAGGATTCTGGGAGGGCTCCCAGGGTAAGAAGATACCTAAACAGAATCTTGAAATAATGGTAGGGTTTAGTCAGTGGAAGAATTCTTGGAGAAAATAAAAAGTGCAGAGACACTTAAAATGTAAAGGGGTGTATTGAATGAACAGGTTTGGACAGAGGTGGTAAGTTTCATTTTGGAGTGTAACTGCAGATGTATCTGATGTACATTCACATGAATGAGATCAACAAACAGAGAGACCACTGATCTAAAACACTGAGCACAGTGGGTGGCCAGGTAGAACTTAGCATCAGAGAGATGAATAACTTCCTCTGATTATTTTAAAGTTGTTCTTAATAACACCCACCCACAAAAACAAACAAAACATGACAGCATTGAGGACTTGTTCTACACACAACCAATCTTCCTTGATAGTAAATTCACAAAAACTGAGCATATACAAAGAGTTGGTGGTTGTAATTTTAAAAATTTACATCAAAGCTGATTTGCTACAGATTTATTACTATACATAATCATGTCTTTGTTGCATAATTATGTGCATGATAAATTACTCATACAAATTACTTTAATTAGATAAATTTTACATAGTCAGATCTTAACTTGGGTTTTCTATCACTGTCTATCACTATCTCTGTCACTTCATGATAACTCATGCTACTGGATTCTTACTACCCCACTGCTGCTCCAACTTCCCCTAGCATCCTTTCCCACACAGATACTGGTACACAAGCAAAGATCCATGATTTTATTTCCTAGAATGTAGGTGTTTTATTCTGCCATGGACTAAATTGTGTCCCCCCATATTTATATGTTGAAGCTCTAACCCCCAATGTGACTATATTTTCAGATAAGGCTTTTAGGGAGATAACTAAGGTCAAATGAGGTCATAAGAATGGGCCCTAATCCAACAGGGCTGATGTCCTTATAAGAAGTGGAAGAGACATGAGAGATCTCTCTGCTCATGCACACAAAAGAAATCATATGCAGATACAGTGAGACGGTGGCCATCTATAAGTTAGGAAGAGAGATTTTACCAGAAACTGAATCTGCCAGTGCCTCTTTCTGGGACTTCTAGTCTCCAAAACTATGAGAAAATACATTTTTGTTGTTAAAGCCATCCCATATTTTATATTTTGTTATGGCAATCCAAACAGACTAATACATCTTCTTATGATACCCAGTTCCTACATGCATGCTGGTATTTTATAGTTAAGTTTTTTCATGTTGGCTATGAATTCCTACTCATTTACTTTTTTTTTTTTCATTTACTTTTTTGTTTCACAATTTATTTAACAAATATGTGTTGAGTATCAGCTATGAGCCAAGTGTACTGCTAGTTTGGGAGACAGAAGAGAAAAAGCAGAGGCTGATTCTTATCCTGATGGAATTTATAGTCTAGTAGAGGAGAAGATAATAAAAGAAGTAGACAAACAGATCTTGATTCAATTTATAATCCATGATTTGAAGGGATTGTACACATTGAAATACTAAAAAATAATTAAGAATGGGTAGGAGAAGGTGATCTGACAAAGCGGTTGGGGAAGAACTCTCAGAAACATAATGGAGCCTGCCATGCAATGAAGTATAGGCTGGAAAGGTTTGGTAGGAAAACACATTTCAGCTACGTTTGAAAAACCTGCAAAGAGGCCATAGTGGGAAGGAGTAGAGAGATGGAAAGAGATTAGATCGTGTGGAAGCAGATTCAGTTTTATTTTTGAAAAAAGAAAAAAAGCAGGTTCAATTTTATTCTTGAAATACTGGGAAGCCATTCTAGGATTTTAAGGAAAAGAAAGTATTATTGATGATTTCAAAATATGCCTCTGGCTGCTCTCAGGAAAATAGTTTTGAAGAAGAGTATAAGTGATAGCAGAGAGATCTTGGATCGCCATTATAGTGTTCCAGGAAAGAGGTAATTATGGCTTGCTCTAGGATGATGGCAGGGAAGATGGAGAAATGGAGGAGCTCCACCAGTTTTTAAGGCAGTAGACATTCTGAACCATGATGCTGTGGGATTGTCATCTTATATGCCATGCTTCCAGAAGGGTAGAAGTCAAGATGGGACTCCAGAATAGATGTTGAGTACAGGTAAAGGGAGAGAGAATAGGGGTGCCTGGGTAGCTCAGCTGGTTAAGTGTCCAGCTCTTGGTTTTGGCTCAGGTCATGATCTCAGGGTCCTGGGATTAAGCCCCATTTTCTGGCTCCACCCTCCATGCTCAGTGCAGTCTGCTTCTCTCTCTCCTGTTCCTCCCTGCTCTCTCTCCCTCTGTCTCTCAAATACATAAATAAAATCTTAAAAAAAGGTGGGGGCGGGGAGAGAATAACTTGGTTCCCTGGCTTATGTAGTTATTTTTCCCTCCCATAAATATTAATTGAATGCTTAAATACAAATGGTAAATACTAGTCCAGGTGCTGAAGCTGCAGTTGTATAAGCAATAGATCTGATCAGTGCCTTCTTGAAATTTGAGGTGTACTGGATAACAGACAGGTAAACAGGGACTTATAACATTGTATGATGATGGTAATGGAGCTGTAGGTATGGCAAAGACAACAAATTGATGCAGGGGCAGAATAAATTGTTAGGAGTAAAATTTAAGTCAAGGATGATTAGAAGTAAAAGGATTTAAAAGAAGAGAATGATTAATGCCAAATTATGGAAAGGGCTTTAGTGCAAAGGAAGATGGGAGGGAAGAGGGGTAGGGATCTTCTCAGGCTTCCTATAGGCACAATGACATAGCAGCTGCCATTCCCACCATCAAAAAAGCCCTAAATAGCAAAGTCAGTGAATCTTAAGAACTGCTCAGCCTTCCCAACTCAGAAAACCGATCTACCCATTAGTGAACTGCCTACTAACAGTGTTAAAAGCCTTCCCTTCTATAATTAGAAACAAAAAAGTTTCAATGGAAGATACTTAAGAAATATACACATGAAGTATGAATATGAAAAATACCAGTTGTTCCTATTTTGGTAAGGAACATGGGGGCGGTGAATGACACTCAAAAAATTACATTAAGGAGAAGCTACAGACCTTTACTGGGCCAATTATTGCAATTTGACACCAATGGATGATGTTCTATGGCTCTGAATTTATCATTTGGTTCTAGTGGCAGAACCTTGATTTTTCAATGACCAATGGGACATTGGTCTGCCTTTTATCCTGGGACAAGGGAGTGAGTTTTAATTTTTTTGGTTTTTTGTTTGTTTGTTTGTTTGTTTTTGATTGTGGTAAGAAAATTGAACATAAAGTCTATGCTCTTAAAAAATGTGTATGTATAAGGCAGTGTTGGTAACTATTGGCATAGTGTTGTGCACATCTCCAGAACTTACTTATCTTGCATAGTTGAAACTTTATGCCCATTGAGCAGAAACTTAGGGAGAGAAATTTACTTTTTTGGCCCCTTTCCTTTCCCCACTTTGATAACCTGCCCAGGGCTCTAGGACCTCCCAGACTCAGACTCAGTTCTGTGCTTGCTGATCCCCCCCAGAGGCTGTCACCCTCCGCTAAAATCTTCTACTGAAATCCAAGGCCAACCTAATGTTTATATTATTATGAATATATTACCTGGTCATTCTTTGTTTTACTTCCTTTTTAGAAAAACTTGACCATCTCCTGCTTTTCTTCCCCAATGCTAACCAACTACTTCCTTGCCTATATGGCATCCTGTTTCTTGACACTGGACATCACCCCCTTACAGTCAGGTTAATTGCATTTCCTCTGCTATGTACGTTTGAAAACACCTGGGCTCCTTCTCTGTTCAGTGGGTGTGTCTGATCTCTTGGTCCTGGCCCCATTTAGTCTGGTCCATCCTGCTGTGCACCCAGTCTCAGTAACATAAATCTTATACTTGATTTTAGGAAAAACTCATTCATTCCCACAGGTAGAACTAAAACTGAGCAGTGAGTGGAAGAAACTGTTGTCCAGAGGGGGAATTAAAAATATACATCTAACAAAATACTCAGGTTGGGTAAGGAGCCAAGAATCCCCAAATTTATTCTATCTTCCTATACTTCCGTCACTATTTTTATCATTGTTCTCCCCATCATCACTCCATTAGAACTTAACACATTTTTTTTCTTTCCTTTAGGTAGAACAGGAATTTATTTAAGTAAAGGATTAAGGCTGCATTTATAAAATAAGGCTTTTTCTTTGTGAATTTTAATATAGTTTATTTTTATTAATTTTAATGTAGTTTATTTTCTTTCTCAAGTTTGTTCTTTCATTGGCTTAAGCCATAGATGGCTCCAATAATCTAGAAGTTTTACTATAATGAAGAAAGGCCTTATGGACATAACACTAGAATTCAAAGTATAAGATCATTTTTCTATTCTGCTTTTTATTAACTCTGACTTTGCTGTGTATTTTAACCTCATTTTTCCATAGATAAAGAAAATACTAACTTGGACACTGTGAGGATAATTTGGTAATGTCTAAAAAGTTTTATAGTTGGCCACATAAAATTACTATTAACATCTTAAACATATTTTAATAAAAAGAAATGGATATTTTTGAACATCTATTTTTCACTTGGTCTGTCAAAAATTGCCACGTCTCCACAAATAACCTTATTTAAAAAATCATGGGCATTGCTGTAAGATTACTGGAGAATAGTTGTGTGACAAAATTGTGTGCAAAGTATGAACATGTTTTCAATTTGAAACTGGCCTGGAAAATGACATTCGTGACACTTCCAGTGGCCTAAAATATTTTGTCAATTTAGGTAGAACTAGATTTTACAAAGTCTCTGAGTCTGCCAAGAAATACAAGGGAAGAACAATTAATAGAATTCCAAATCCAAGGTAATTTGCTAATTTTAGTGTCTAAATAAATTTCTCAAGTTTCTTAATAGGAAAAAAGTATTTTAAAGGCACTGAAATAAGCTCACATGAAGATTATGAAGTGTAGGGCAAAGTAGGTTGTGGGACAATATTTGCCTAATAAGCTACCTGCTTTGGGGTTTTATTGTGGAATTTTATTAATGTAAAGCTAATGCCATATTAGATATCATGGAGAGATCTTATTGTCTTAACATACGCTTACTGTAATCCAATTCTCAATAAAGGTGGCCATATCTAACTGAATTACGAATTTTTTAAAATGTTTTCTATAAATACATATACTGAGTTAGGGAATATTATGATATTAGGAAGAGATTGGACATTTCACGATAGGCTTCACAGGTCTGCTGTCTCATTTTGTGGTGTGTTGGGATGAGTTAGAATGGGGATCTTCTGGAGAAATTGGTTTGTCACCGGCTAAGGATAAGGTGTCAGAAACAGAAAGGTGTCCAGATTCATTCATCTGGAGAGTGTCAGTCTCTGAGGGATTGATTCATACTATGCCAACAGAGAAAAGATTGTTATAAGTGCTGAGGTATTAATATCCTGTTTTTCTTATATGGAATTACATAATAACTTGGAGACTAAAGCAAGGAAAAACTTCTCCAGAAATGAGATTTGCTAAGTATTGGAATGTACAAGTAAGGGAGGACATCTGGATATCCTTCCTGGGTATCTTTTTAAAATAGGAGCAAGATTAATTATCTAGGGTGATTATGGATGGGCTTGTTTCCCACGGGAGGGTGGATCGTAAGTGCTGTTCTACGGGAGTTCTTGCAAGGGCATCACTGTGGATGGCATCTATCAGTGCCTGTCCCTGTTTTTTTTAAATTTTTATTTATTTTATTTTATTTTATTTTTTTTCCCTGTTTTTATTATTGCTCCCCCAGTCATCACTCTAGCTGATCCTAATATTGTTTTTTTCTTGCCTTCAGATGGTATGGGAGTTTATTTGGGTGAAGATTTAAGAGTACATAATATAAAACCTGATCTTTCTTTTCTATATTAATTTTTAGTTTTTTATATGGTTCTTTATTTTTACTCACCAAGTTCGTTCTTTCAGTGGCTTAAACCATAGACAGAGGCTGGGAAAAGCTGTTGTAGATGTTGTGAATCAATGAAGGTTCAGTATTATGTTTTCATGTTTATTTAGTACCTTCATCACAAACTAGAGCAGTGGGTCACATGCTGTCAATAAAATTGATTAATTGAAATAAATTAATAATTTGTTCTTTTTAGCATGTCATAGTCAAAAGGAGTTTTAATTACTTTTATGAAAGTTACTTTCTTGCAGAAATGTAAAATTCACAATCCCCATTAATTGAATTTGTTATCCTTTCAAGAACCATATGACTATCTTGGCGTTTTTAATCCATTGTCTCATGAATCCTCTTTCATCTAAGACTTGATTTATAAGGAGATTACAGAATCTCCAGATGCTTTAATAAAGATCTCTTCTGCCTACACAAGTTAGAGTTACTGGTTTAGCTGCTGTGGATTTAATATATTTCGTGTATATTTTAGAGGCAGAATGAATGAAGTTTTGTGTAGAATGGTCAATGGTGTACTTAACAAGTTCATCAGAGGTTTTTCTTTTTTAAAGTAAACATTTGATGTTTGAATTATTATTTATCTACTTTTATTGAAGTGCAGTTGACACATGATGTTGCATTAGTTGTAGATGTATAGCACAGTGAGTCAACAAGTTTAGATGTTATGTTATGCTCAGTATAAATGCAGCTACCATCTGTCACCATATGCCTCTAGTACAATAACACTGATATTCTCTCTTCTGTACCTGTGATCCCCATGACTTACTCATTCCATAACTGGCCGCCTATACCTCCCACTCCCCTTAACCTATTCTGCCCATCCCTCATGCCCTGACCCTCTGACTACTATCAGTTTGTTCTATGTCTTTATGGGTCTGTTTCTGGTTTTTGTTTATTCATTTGTTTATTTTTGAATAATTTTAGATTCACAAAAATGTGGCATAGGAAGTACAGAAAGTTCCCATATACCCTTCATCCAGTTTTCCTTGTTGACATCTTATATTAGCCTGGTACTTTTGGAAAAAAACTTTGTGCATTACTATTAACTAAACCCTAGACTATAATCAAATTCCTCCAGTTTTTTTCATGAATATATATTTTTTCTATTCCATGATTTGATCTAGATTGATCTAAATTGCATTTAGACAAAATTTTTATTGAAATAAAATGTTAGCATTAGAAATAAATGTTAATCTTCTATGAAGAATACATTGCATGTCTGTAATCCCAAATTCAAGTCAAGATGTGAAGGAATGCTTGCTCCTATGAGAGGGTGCTTGGAAGAACTACCTCTTCAGTCTGTTAGGTAATTTTCAACCCTTTCTCTGGCTTTCCTCATTTCATGCAGGTAAGTGAGAATGAAGAAGAAACTGCACACATGACTGAGTCTGCCCTGAATGCTGTCCCACTTCTGCCTTCTCTAATAACCCAATAAATGTTCCAGCATTTTAAATTCTTTTTTTCAATCACCTGTCCTCTGTAATCTGTAGTCTTCACAAGTTTTTTACTGGAGTATCAGTGGACTGCTCTAAAAGGGCATTAAACCAGTCCCCTGTGAAACAAAGTGCAAGATACACATGATACTCTTTTGTGTTGGAATACTTTTAATGGAGAATGGTAATGGCTCTCTTTTAAAAAACATATTCTGGAAATTTTTAAATCATTTTCTTTCTTGCTGCCATATTATATACTGATATAAACATTATTTTCTTCTCTTAAAATATTTTCTGGAAAGGATATAAATCCATGGCATTCTGGAAAAGTGTCAAGGCCATCTGACAGCTGTGTGAGGAACTTTCTTATACTGGGCTTTGGAGAAAGGGTTGATCCATTAGCAAAGTTTTAAACTAAGGTGACAGTGGAACTTTACAACTTTGCAAAAAGAATTATTTTGCAAACTATTAGAGAACATCCTTAGAAGCTATTATTTTACTTTTGAGCTTGATTTTCAAATAAATAAAACTGCAGGTTTAAATCAAAAGATGTAAAGGCTGTCTTTTTAACATGTAAAAATAAAGATGCATTTAAAAAGCTTAAATTAGTATTATTTGATTTGAAAAAGCAGTTTTATTAAATGAGAATTAAAAGTATTTTCACTATGATCATATCAGAAAGTGTAATGTTATATAAACTACTTCTGAATGATTGGACAACTGTCTGTGAGAGATCTTGACTGTAGATGTTTAGGAATAATAACCTTAGTCTCAGATATTAGAATATGCATTGAAATAAAACTGGGAGATTTTATAAGAATATACTCTGCATATGTTGTATTTCTTTAAGAGCTCATGTATCTCATGTATTTTAGATTGAGATATTAGGATGTAAACTTGTCTTACTGAATTCATGTTGAGTTACCCGTCAGTTATTTCTTTTTTTTTTAAAGATTTTATTTATTTATTTATTTATTTGACAGAGAGACACACAGTGAGAGAGGGAACACAAGCAGAGGGGGAGTGTGAGAGGGAGAAGCAGGCTTCCCACAGAGCAGGGAGCCTGATGTGGTACTTGATGACCCAAGCTGAAGGCAGACACCCAATGACTGAGCCACCCAGGAGCCCCCTGTCAGTTATTTCAAAACTGGTTTGCTCTTGGTCTCTTTGGTGTCCACACTGGCAACTCATTTTAATTTGCTGTCAGCTTGGATTTTGGGTTATTCTATATTCTGAAACCAGCCCCTGTATTTGGCCTAAAGTTTATAGAGAGCTCGTCTCAGAGTCATGAAAGTTTTGATTTCCTAGTATTTATTTTCCAGTATCCTGTCTAGGTCTTTGACGTTTTGTTGCTAAGGCTTATAACTGGTGTAACTGCTCCCTCTTGCTTAAAACCTGCATTCATTAACCATTGACAAATTCTGGCCCGAGAGGCCAGCTTACCCTTTTTCCATCTACTGAACTAATTGAGCCATACCTTTTCTTGCCTAAACATGCGGTGCCACCCTTTTCTCTGGACTGTAATCTCTTGATTAATATATTTGGAAAAAAAAAAAACCCAAACTGAACTCTTGATCTTGCTTCTTTTCTCTTCTATTTTTTTTTTTTTGTTGTTCAATTACTGCACTTCTACTGTGAATTAGGAATTGGGTAGATGCTATGGGTGGAATAATGAAAAAGACCTAGTTCTGCATTTTTACAGCCCTGGCTGGGGGAAATAAAAGACATGCAAACATTATTTCTTGACTGTGTAGTGAGAGCTCAGGGAATTTTGCTGGACTCTTGTTGAGTCTTGGAGGATAAGTAGAACTAACCAGGCCTTGGGATCCTCCTGGCTGTTGGCGGCATGCAAAGGCACAGAGATGTAAATCAGTGTGGTGTGCATGAGAATAAAAAATGTTGTTACTACTGAATGAATTTGAAAGCTTTTCTTGCTACCTCCCTTACCATAGTAGTTGTGACACAGTAGTTGTAGAGAAATCAATATGGCAGGGCTTCAGTGAAGTTAAGTCAATATTAGATCAAGGGATTTAGCAACTAGAAGGAACTGAACTCTGTCTCTAATCATGGCTTAATTAATTTGCCATGTTCCAGGTGAGAACTCTGGTGAAACAAGAATCATCTTAGAGAGACTGTTCTGTTCCTCACTGATTTAATCAAGATTTATCTAATATTCATAAGGATCTGCTATGTTCCCAGATCTCATCATGAATATACGTTTCCAGAATGGAAGTAGTTGGTTCTTCCAGTAATTGAACCTATAACCTTGCCTATAGCAGGGTGGGCTAATGAACATTTTGGAATGAATTAGCTTCTATTCATTAATAGGAATTTTTCTTGAGTTGAATACAATGAGAAAGGTAAAATAAGAATAAGACACTGCCACTGCTTTCAGAAATATTGATGGAATAATAGAAAATTAAGATAATGTCATTTAGTGCTAAATTATATAGTTTAATCGAACTTGTACTTCAAGTGTGTAGCTTGAGTTCAAGTGTACTTCTAGTGTCTAGCTGGAGTTATGTGACATACATTCTCTCTGGGTCACTTGCCTTTGTGGTGGGTCACTAGCCACCTCATCTGTAAAATGTAAAGTTTGATTGATACTTAAGGTCTTTTCCAGTGTTAAAATGCAAAGATTTTTAGAAAGTCTGTTCAAGAATTTCAGTCTTAGATCTAGATATTCCAGTGTGTGTAGGGGGACCTTGGGTCTACAAGGGGAACTGTCTGCTCTAGCATCTCTCCTTTCTAATGTTGGTAATGAGCATGTGGTTTTATGTCAGATAAGACTGTTGACCTGGAGAAAGACAGAAAAGAGAAGAGACAAATACTGTCTATGTGAGTCAGCTATACAGATGGAATGTTGTTTGGATTCAAATACAGATGATTGAACTAAACGTATTTCCCTGTATGGCTAATTATCATGAATCTATAGATAAGGATCCTCCCTCTCTTATTTTATTGAAAATTTCCTTTGAAAGCTGACTTCATATTACTATGGTTTGCAGAGCATGGCTAGAGATGGCCTAGACTCCATGTGGTTGGACCATCACAGGCCACTCTTTGCTAGGTTTGTGTCGCTTCAGTAATACAAGCTCCATAAAGCCTCAATGACTGGCAAACTCTCTTCTGGGGACTTAGGCTAATAAAAATAGCCAGAAATTTTATGGAGCCTGGTCCTTGAGCTTGGACTTCTCTGCAATAAACCTCAGTGTTGTGTGTGTCTCATCAGAGCTGCTTCTAGCAGTAGGTACTTCTGTCACCAGTGTATTTTGTATGCTAAAGCCACCCTCAGGAGGATAGTGTTGATTGGTTGGGGATTCCTGAGTGGAACATTCTGGTTATTATCTGAAATCAGGGCTACAATGGTTTTCTTGTATTTCATTATGAAAAAACAAAAAAAAAAAAAGTAGGGGCAAATAGAATTGAGGATGGAGAAGGGTTTCAGGAAATGGAAACTGAATCTGGAATAATATGATTTGATACTTGAATTGCTAGGGATTCAAGCTTTATGAACATCAGTTTGGATGATCTCAAGTTGTGGAAGAAAACTATTAATGTTTCCGTATAAGAATTAGAATTAATCTCTTCTCTATTTGAGGTTGGAACTATTTTCTGTTTATTTTGCTTTTGTGATCCAGAGGTTTCACAAGATTTGATGTGACTGTTGTAAATATTTGAGAGTAGAGTTGGTCCTTAACTACTGTCAAAATCAATCCTGTGGTCAACGTTTAGAAATTATAATGCTCTGTAATCATTCCCTAATTATTGCAGATACTGCGGCTAGATAAGCATGATACAGCCCATTCATTAATGGGAAAGCTCAAAGGTGAGCTCCCAATTACTGTCCTTCACAGATCATTTCACAAATGGACTCTGAGTAATTTGATTAATTCTAGCTGATATTTGGAATGTAGTCCCTATCCTTTTTTTTTTTTTTTTCTCCTACCTGATAAAGCAAAGAGTTTGTCTCAGGCAGGCAATGGGTAACCTGCTTCTCCTCCTGACAGGATCCCATTGTGCTGTGCTATTGCCCCGCTGTGTTCAGGCAGGGAAAGGTTTTCTCTGCAAGACCCATCTACGTTTCTGTTCAGAAGTGAGCGCTGATGTAACGATTAAAAGAAGGCAGAATTGCTTTTTTGGGCTCAATTAGCATGCTGCCAGATACGATTCTGTGTATTTATATAGCTACTTCCCTTACCCTTTATCCTCTAAAGCCCCTTGCCCTTGCTTTCTCTATCAAATCAAAACAGTAACATCTGTTTCATACTTTAGAGTTGATACAAGTCGTTTCATGTGCAATATCTCATTTAATTTCAACCACTCTTGACATGTCCATGAACGTATCTAAACAATTAAAATGTTTCAGGATTAAAGATGAAGAGTTCAGTCATCCCAAGTCTTACTGACTGGATGACAAACATATGGTGGCTAGAACTAAGTAACCCTTGGAAAAATTAGAAAGTGGACAGTTTGTCTTCTACATTCTCCCACCTTGTTCAGTGTTTCTTTTCCTGACACAGCCAAATCTTCCTTCTGGCATACTACTGCAAAGAGCTTTCACTTGGCCTCTGATGAACCAGGATTCTCTCTGTGAAGAACCTCCTCTGTAAGGCAGCCTGCTTCCCATTTAGTTTCTTTCCCTTCCAGTCATCCAAGTGTGCATGCCTTACATTTTCTCTTCTGAATCTCTTCTTGGCTTATGGCTTATTGCAGTGGTTTCTCTGAGGGGCATTTGCCTCTTGGATGAGAAATCCCAGAGATAATGTCTTCACCCAAAGAAATAAACCAGGAATGCTAGAATTTCATACAGAATGGCAGATATAACTTAGAGAGTCTTCAACTCACAGGAGGCAGGTGACTATCCATGCCCCACAGTATAAAGCAGGTTCTTTCTGGAAGGTACAGTATGGATAAAATAGTCAATTGAATCTTTACTTTTTATAGACAGCTTTAAATATAATGTAGATTGATATTAAATACCTGTTATTTATCATTTTCACCTTTAAGAATAAACTCCCAAATACACTGTGACCACTGCATAACTCATCATCACTGGTAAATGGGTGTTTAAAAGGTGTTTGGGAAGAGGATCCTAGTATACATGGAATACTAAGTCTTTTCCCCTTAGGAAAGTTGAGTTGCTGATCATAGAAGTAAAATGTATTTATATTTATAAACTTTCCTCAGAATAAAATAGAAAAGAAAGTTTCATGTGGTTTAAGGTAGTCGAAGAGAACATATAGACCACCAAATTCCCTTACCTGGCAGATGAGGAGACTGAGGCATAAGGAGCTCGGCCTCTTGCATGTTAGCATAGGCCGTGCAATTAGAACCAAGGTCTCCTGACTCCACCTGCGAACCTCTTCTGCAATACGGTTTTGTTGCCCATCGTCAACTGTGATAGTAACCTGGAATGAAGAGTAGACAGTCTCCCGCAGGCCTGCTCATCTAACCCCTGACTGTCACCACCCCACTTCGGTTTTCAGTCTACACTGCTTCCGTTATCGCTACTTGAACCACTATAATTTGGTTTCCTGCCTTATAACCTCAGTGCACACTATTTGAAGTAGACACCGTGTATACATCCCTTTCTCATTCTAAGGATGAAACAGCGCCTCGTGCATGGAAGGAACTTAATGTACACTCTGTATGCAAATGTTTAAGTAATAAAACTAAGATATCTCCGGGTCAATTAGCTTCGTAAAGATAGAGACTCCGTTTTATGCTTATATGCCCACTACTTTATCCTTAGGTGCTAGTGTTAATTAACTGTTTGTGGAATGAATAATAAATAACTAGACGAGTAAAGCAGGTATTTAAGCTATCACTGTTTTCCTAATAATTTGAAACTCTTCTAAGTGATATTTAAAAATATTGTCATTCATCATTTGAGTGGTGTTTGGTAGAAGCTCATTTTGCGTTGATTAAAATGACATAATTCTATATTGAAAGAAAGGTTTTTACATGCACTGAGAGTCACGTCACAGTTTATTTCAAATTATCTTTTTTTTCTTTTAATTGGACAACAGAAATCACATTCATATAGATAGATGCAATTTATTTGTATGAATTGAAAGTTATTTTTCAAAATAGATTTAAACGTTCTTTCTGGTTTCCATGTTAACACAACATTTCACACTTATGTTATTATTCTGTGTCTAGTTTGTTCAGACCCAGGCAACTTCTTGGGAGTCACGTTAGCAGGCTTAAAAGATAGATGACAATATAATTCACTCATTCTCCATGGAAAGCACTATTCTATCATGCTTCATTTTGCTCAGGACTCAGGGGACTGCTGCTGCCAACTTTAGGAAACTGTCAGCTGGCTGATTGCTGGATGAGTTAGAATTTTAGCTCTTGTAGTTATGTGGTGTGCAGGGGAGATGCCTCTTACCATGAGACATTGGACAAGAGTCTTCACCTCTATTGGCCTTTGTTTATTTCAGCCAGAAATTTGGGACAATAACACAATTCCTGTTGTGTTGTTACAAGGAAGAGATTAAGTGCATTCAGTGCCCACCTTTGTGCTTACACAGTAGGTGCTCACTGGGTGCTCCCTATATGGTAATTCTCATCACCACTGCGGGGGGGGGGGGGGGAAGGCTCACAATTCACTGAGTAGGAATTTCTTGCATCTGATGAAATGGTTTGTTTTCCTAACTCGGACGGCCCCTGTGGCATGTACTTTAGTAGAGTGGCCAGTCTCGAAGACAATTCCTTGTGGCAGCATTTCATTTCTACAGTGTTTACCGGAGGGCAGCCAGCCAGGAAGCCAGATCAGGGCAGATTCCAGGCATAGGCAGTATAGGAAACGTGCATAAAATTATTACCACAAACTGCCTTCAAAGGGTTGTTCTGATTGTCTAAAAATATACAAATAGAACTTACTCTAATGATTTCATTCTTTTGAGGATTTCCTCCCTATTTCTGTCAGCGTTAAAAAAAACCACTGACAATGAAGGGAAAACTGCTGCCAAAACTCTTTATAATATGTGTATTTAGCTGGTCATGTGTGGTGGAAAATTACAGCCAGGATTTGGAGATTCAGCCCATCAATCTCAAGTTCATTGTCAGCATGGCCACAGTTTATATATAATAAAATCCATTGCTTTTCCTATCTTTGATCAACATATACAGATTTAGAAAATATAGCAGATTATATAAATATTCTGGAAAACGAGAATTCATCCTTTTTAGGTTCAGGCTCACACGAAAGCTCATTTTCAATCCTAGGCACTAGAAAATGGTGCTCAAGTGATTTCTGTTCTGCTTTTCTTGGATGCTATTACTTTGGAGTTATCTATTACCTGCAAGATCAATTGTTTCTCACATGCCATTGAAATAGATCATTTCATGATAGAGGCAGAGCTGACAACAATGTTACACTGGAGGCATTTGGTCTGGTGGCACACATCCTGTGACTTGTCCTCTCAAACCACCAACTTCATTAAGTATCTGTGTGATGGGTAGTTCAGCAAAATCAATGGATATTCAACTGGGCTCCTTACCGAGTGGGAGAGAGAAATTATGTGCAATGGCTACTTTTCCGCTTGCACGGAAGAGTTTTATTAGAACAGTAGATGAAACAAGTGGCCTCAAGATCCTTCCTTAAAATTCATCTTACTGCTTTTTTTTTAAAAAAAAAGTTGCATTTAGAAACATTACAAATCACTCATCCATACAACTTCTGCTTTAAAGGAAATAATTAATTAAATAGATGCACAAGGATGTCTAAGCTTTTTTTCTTGATGAATGTTCCCCAATGCTAAAAAAATAAAGTAGAAAGGGATAAAAGAATGTAATGTAGCAGCTTGAAAATGGAAATTTAGAGAATAAGCTAAGATTTCTAGCCTTCATCTAAAAACGGAAAGCATCAAAGAACTTTGTTTTTCCTGTTCAATTTGCAGAAGTCTATCTATCTTGTGAGGCATCATGAAGAGAAATTATCTCTTGGAAAGAGGAGACAAGGAATATAAAGTTAACTGCTAGTAGAATCTTAAAACAAGTAACTCTCCCTCCCTAAATGTCAACTTCCTTCATAAAACTTATGTAACACCAGTTCTTATATTATGTTTTAGAAAAATAATAATCAACTTTGGCTTAAAAATGCAGACTGACATGATTGGTAGGTTTAAAGATTATTATACAGTAGTAAATCATTTTATTTTGCTTTGCAGGCTGATTTTCCTATTTGGGGGGGATAATTTAGAATTTCAATGAAAAAAAGATTTCTATTATAATTTTACTTTCCCCACTGGCAAAAGATAAAGAAAAGCAGTCAGCTTTGGAATTTGCAGTAGTGAACTTGTTGTTTTTTGGACTTGTAGGACATTGCAAGTTTGAGATCATAAAATATAAATTGGGCAGCACAGGAAATATAGGTGATTATTTTGTCTATATAATATAGATGTTTCTTAGTATTTCAAAAATAATTTGGAGTGATTACTCAATTCATTTATGAAGTTTGGATTGGTTTTCATCTATTAGATTATTTTATTTTATTTATTTATTTTAAAGACTTTATTTCTTTGTTAGCAAGACAGAGAGTGTGAGTGAGCACAGGCAAGGGGAGTGGCAGGCAGAGGGAGAAGCAGTCTCCCCACTGAGCAAGGAACCCGATGTGGGACTTGATCCTAGAAGCTTGGGATCATGACCTGAGCCAAAGGCATGCACTTAACTGATTGAGCCACCCAGGCATCCCTAGGTAATTATATGATTTTCCCACTTATTCAAATAACGTTGATTAAGAACTTACTGTTTAACAATATTTTAAGGAGTTCTATATTCACTTACTCCTCTTTATTTCCACATTTTTTCATATAAACGTAATCATCTGATGACTTCCATGTATATATTTGATCTTTTTTTACCTAAAAAATAGCGATTTCACATGGTTAAAAATCTCTATATATCTGTATACATTCACAACTGTTACAAAATGGGTATATAGAAAAAAAAAAAGACCAAAAGGGAACCATTAAAGGATTTTATTTCTCAAACATGATCCATCCTTAAACATAATCCAGAGCTTAAAAACAAGAACTTGTTGAGTTAACATAACTATAAATGTTGAATATAGCTGAAGTGACAGGAGAAATATTGAATCTACTATAAATCCCTCCATCTTATTTTCTCCAAAAGGTGCAGTGTCCGGAGTTTTTTATTAGAACAGTTATCAAGTAGCAAAATAACAATTTCCCCCACTCCTTTTTAGGATACCTTCTGACATATCAACACAAGGGGAGGGGTAGAGGAAAGAGGGGCCAGGCGTCAACCACCATTGGAAACTCAACCTATGAACAACTCAGAATAGACACAGCAGTTGCCCTTCTGAAAGGGAAATCTATTCCCATTTGTCTTTCCATATGATTTGTCATAATTACAAAGTACCCCAGGAATGGTGATGCTGTTTATTTCTTTTCACTGTGGAAAGTAATGTTATTAAGTAAATCCTTGAAATCCTGTATCTTACTTATTACATCAACAAAGGGCTACCTATTTTCCACATACACAGCTAGTCACATAAATTGCTTAATTTCCCCTTTATTACATTAACAGCATGTAAGATTAAACATTAAGCCCTTTGGCTGTTAACAATATGCTTAACAAAAACAATATTCTTCAAGTGAAAAAGAGAGGTTCTTTCAAGAGTTCTGAAAGGCTACTTAGAAATGAGAGCCTACCTATTAAGGTACCACATGGTTATCAAATGGTTTAACACATTTTGATTTATGCTTTTCCGTTATAGGTACAAAATACAAGCTAACTGGTTTGACAGTAGAACATTTTGATAAAGAGTAACATTCAGAAAAAAATGAGTGGTGTAGAGAAACCTTAATTTTCTTTAATTAGGAAAGCAGGTTGGGACATCTGACTTCGTGGTGGAACTATAATAACATGCATAACACTTTCCTGAATTCTTCAGAGTATAAATTTCTATTCCTCTGTAGAAAATCCTTTTATCTATAGGAGTTGGTCTCACCCTGTTATCTGCTTCATCTTACCATCAGACAATCTGTAGACATAGAAAACCCCTGAAGTATGTTTCTTTAAGTATGAGTTTAAGCAGATAGAGTAATACCATTGGATGAATGGCATTTCTTTTTGTTCATTGTACCTCCAGAGCCTAGAAGAGTGCCTGACACATGCAGTTGTTGAATGAATGAATAATTTGTGGGTGGGAAGGCATTTCAGCAAATGGTCCAGGTTGGGTTTTTTTTTTTTGTTTTTGTTTTTGTTTTTGTTTTTTGCCAAGTCTCCATCAAAATCTAGAGCGAGACAAAGATGTGCCCACTCATCATTTTTCAATGATCTCTCTATCTCTCTCTCATAGAGATACCCAACAAATACAAAACACAGTCCTCAAAGAGAACCAGTATAAATGTAAAATCTGCGACAATGTTGGGATGAGCTTCCTAATGTTTACAGACCTGGTGAGTGTCTGTAGGGTTCTTGTATATCTATTTAGAACCACAAGAGTGTTGATTTTATAGATTAAGTTTATTTGCTCCATTTCAGAGTTCATAAGGGGTTCCTCAATATTGGTTTTACAATAGGAGGGAGATTGTAACTGGAGTAAACATGTATTTTAAAGGTTTTGTTTTAATTTATTCTTATTGGGTACACAAGAACACTTTATTTCCCAGCATCCCCATCAGTTGGGTTTGAGACACATAATGTATTCTGGCCAGTGGGCTAGATATAGCAATGATCTGTGTAATTTTTCAAATAAAAACATGATAACATGTGTGTCTAGGCTATTCCTTTCACCCCTGTGGCAACTGAGGTCAGTTGTCCTGCATGGAATTGTCAAATCCCTGCACACACTGTAAGACATTATATGTCTTACTAGACATATAATATGAGCAAAAAATCATTTGTTATTAAGTTACTGAGATTTTAGGAATGTTTGTTTCTTCAAAATCTAGCCTATTCTGATTAATACATTTTGCAATCTATAAATATTTCTCCTTAGTTGTTTGACCCAACATTCTAGTAAATTTTTTTTTTAAAGATCTTATTTATTTATTTGTCAGAGAGAGAGCGAGCGAGAGCGAGCACA
The DNA here is from genome assembly GCF_022355385.1 of Mustela nigripes. Lineage (NCBI taxonomy): Eukaryota > Metazoa > Chordata > Mammalia > Carnivora > Mustelidae > Mustela > Mustela nigripes. The sequence continues at coordinate 37,629,705 of NC_081566.1, read as the reverse complement.
GGCAGACAGAGTGGAAGGCAGAGTCAGAGGGAGAAGCAGGCTCCCTGCAGAGCAAGGAGCCCGATGTGGGACTCGATCCCAGGACGCTGGGATCACGACCTGAGCCAAAGGCAGCTGCTCAACCAACTGAGCCACCCAGGCGTCCCTGACCCAACATTCTAAACAGTGTTTTTCATCAGCTCTGAAACTCTGTGCCATTAAAAATTAGGAAAGGCAGATATATGAAGATTTCAAATGTTTTACTTGGCAGTTTTACAAAAGAAATAGATGAGAAAAAGAATTACTTAATGCTTAAATAAAAAGATGTTTTGTTTTTCCTGTTCCCCGTGCTTCCCCCCCACCGGATTATGTTAAGGCAAGTTCTAGACATCATGTTATTTTACCAATCTCTAATGAATGAGAATAATTCTTTATGTATATAAGTGCCACTCCATTATCTCACTTAACAGAATTGATACTTCACATACTGAGTGTTTAAATTTCTCTGAATGTTTAAAAAATTTGGCAGTAATATATTTACATTAGAATTCTAATAAGCATGACACATTGTCTTTGGTATTTGTCTTAAAATTATTTTATTCTGTAAGATTTCCCTACTACAGTCCCCTTTTTTCATGCCCGTGAATTTTTGGGAGAGAAAATGGGTCTTTTGACTTTTAAAAAAATTCCATATTCTGCATTATGCTTATTGCTTTGTTCTGTCTTTTATCTTGCTGCTCCATCCCTGTATTTTATATAAACTGGTAGTTAAATCCAGAGGCTTGACTCATTTCATTTTATTTCATAGTGCAAAAAATATACCAGTACATTATGAGAAATATAATGTCTGATTGTTCACCTTTATTGAAGCTAAGTTTGATCATTGGTTTCATGTGCAGTCAGCTTGATCCTTCCATTTTAAAATGCCAAGTGATTTCATGTCTATTAGCAATTGTTGCCTCAATCTATTTGCTTATTTGGGGTTACAAAATGGTTATTTTCTAATTCTGTACACATAAACATGCACATACAAACACACACAGACTCATACACCTCCTTGTTTCATAAAAGAGAGCTTATTAGCTCTGGGCAAATCCAGCTGCCATGATAGGAGCTGTCTTATGGAAAGAAGTCCATGTGTCACAGTAGTGATGTCACTAGCCAACGACCAGCAAAGATCTAAGGCCTGTCAACCATATGAGTGAATTTGGAAATGGATGGTCCTCCAGCCAAGCCTTGAGATGACTGCCAACACCTTGATTGTGGCCTTGTGAGAGACTGTGAGCCAGACAGTCTAAGCTGTGCCCAGATTCCTGACTTAGAAACTGTGAGATATTTGTTACTGTAAGCCACTAAATTTGGGGGGAATATTTTCTGTAGGAATAGATAACAAAAACATATTTTGGCTCTGGAAGTACATCGATGTTCTACCGGTTGCAATATATTTCTTATAGAGAACATAGAGTTGGGTCTTATTTTTTTGATCCACTCTAACAATCTCTGTCTTCTAATGGGTGTGTGTGTGTTTATTTATTTATTTTTAACTGGTGTATTTAGCCCACTGAGATTCAAAATGGTTAGTTGAGTTAATAGCTGCAATATTTTAATTATTTTTTATTTGTTGCCCTTATTCTTTGTTTCTATTTTTGTTTTCTGCTCTTTTACTATTTTTCGTGATTTTATTTGAAAATTTTATATATTTTTTTCTCCTTTCTTAACATATCTGTTATGCTTTTTTTTTTTTTTTTTTTTTTTTGTGGTTGCCCTAGATTTTGCAGTATACATTTACAGGTAGCCTAAGTCCATTTTCAAAAAACTCTGTATCACTTCACTGTTAATGTGAGTACTTACAATAGCAAAATAATTCTAATTGCTTTCTCTCATGCTTACATCATTGATCTCATTCATTTCCCTTATACATAGCATTAGATGCATGTACATACACATACACACACACACACATGCATCACAATCAAATACATTGTTCTTATTATTTTGAATAAACTGCCATCATATCAATTAAGAATAACAAAAATATGCTTTCATATTACCCTCACTAATTCCTTACTTACTGCTCTTCCTTTATTTCTGAAGATCCAAGTTTCTGACCTATAGTATTTTCCTTCTCTCTAAAGAATTTCACATTTCTTGCATGGCTGTTCTGCTTGTAACAAATGCCCTCAATTTTTGTTTGAGAGAATCTTTAATTCTTCTTCACTTTTGAAGGATAATTTCATGGAGAACAGAATCCTATATTGGTGTTTTCTTTCTCTCATCAATTTATTTTTTATTTTTATTATGTTTTTTAAAAATTTATTTATTTGACAAAGAGAGAGAAAACACAAGCAAGGAGAGTGGCAGGCAGAGGGAGAGGGAGAAGCAGGTTCTCCGCCAAGCAAGAAGCCCTACTCCGAGCTTGATTCCAGAATCCTGGGATCATGACCTGAACCAAAGGCAGACTTTTAACTGACTGAACCACCCAGGCACCTCTCTCTCATCACTTTAAATATTTTACTTTACTTTCTTCTTGCTTGCATGATGGTTTCTGAGAAGTCAGATACAATTTTTATCTTTGTTTTTCTATAGGTACAGTGTTTTTTCCCTCCCTCTCTGCCTTCTCTCAGGATTTTTTCTTTATTTTTCATAGTCTGAAAATAATATGACTGAGTATTTTTTGTTTGTTTGTTTTTCATGCCGCTTTGTGTTTTTTAACCTCCCTGGTTCCGTGGTTTGGCATCTGACATTAATTTGGTTAAATTCTTAGTCACTGTTGTTTCAAATATTTCTTTTGTTTCTTTGTTTTTTTTTTTTTTTTCTTTTCTCCTCTGGCGTTTCCTGTTATGTGTAGGTTATACTTTTTGTATATTCTGGGTTTGATCTGTCAGTGCTTGAATATTGTTTTTTTAATTTTTTTCCCCCAGTCTTTTTTTCTTTTTCTCAGTTTTTGAGGATGCTATTAACACAGCTTCTAACTTGGACATCCTTTTCCCTACCACATCCAGTCTACTTAATACCCCATCAAAAGGCATCACTGTTATGGTGTTTTGTTTTGTTCTTTTTATGTCTAGCATTGCTGTTTGTTCCTTTCTTAGGAGTTCTATCTCTCTGCTTATATTGCCCATCTGTTCTTACATGTGGTCTACTTTATCCATTAGAGTGCTTAACATATTAATCATAGTTGTTTTAAATTCTTGATCTGGTAATTCCAATGTTCCTGCAGTGTCTGGTTCTGATGCTTGCTCTGTCTCTTCAAATTATGTTGTCTTTTTTTTTTTTTTAAAGATTTTATTTATTTGTTTGACAGAGAGAGATCACAAGTAGGCAGAGAGGCAGGCAGAGAGAGTGGAAGGGAAGCAGGCCCCTGCTGAGCAGAGAGCCCCATGCGGGACTCGATCCCAGGACCCTGAGATCATGACCTGAGCCGAAGGCAGCAGCTTAACCCACTGAGCCACCCAGGCACCCAAATTATGTTGTCTTTTGATATACTTTGTAATGTTTGCCTGATACACATAATGACAGAGTAAAAGGAACTTTTGTAAAAAAGGTCTTAATGATATGGTAGTAATGTGTGGGGGAGGGTAAATGTGTAATAGTAAGGATAATACAGTCCTATGATTAGGTCTCAGTCTTTCAGTGAGCCTGAGGCTGGATTGTGAACTTCACAAGTGTTTCTCAGTTTTCTTCTTCCCCTTTAGGTGGAAGAGGATGACCAGAGTGGGATGATTGTGTATTTGCCTATTTTCATGGGAAAGATAGAGTGGTCGGAATTGGGTATTTCCTTTCCCTAGGTGAGGGTAGGCTCTGGTTAAGTAGTTCTTTTGAGGGCTGGTTCTTTTAAGGGTGCTTTGGCCAATTTCAAAATGGTTCATTTTCTCTTCCCCCTGCAGAGAGCCAGGGGTCATTTTTTCTCTGATGTTAATATAGGAATCAATTCAAGTCCTAAAGGTAAATCTCACAATAGTGTGAGAGTCCAACTATTATAGGGTCCCTCCGGAGTTTTGAACTCTCAGAGTCGTCTACACAGAACCTCCAGCAACTCATCATTTTCAGCTCAAGTGTTTCCACTCTGGTACTGGAGCCCACAGCAGTTTCCATTCAAGAGTTTCTGCTCCAGTAACCTGTTTCTCCCTGTTTCTGTCTATCTCCCTATTTTTGTCTCCCCTGTTTTGTCTATCTTTCCAGCATTGAAGTGAAATGGTTTTTCCTATGACCTCATCTTACCTACAAATCCAAGAAAAGTTGTTGATTTTTCACTCTTCAACTTGTTAGGATAGAGTGACAATGTCTAAGCTCCTTAAATGCAGAACTAGAAAACTGTGAACCACACATACCATTTGTTAAACAGGTTATTTTCTCTTCTCAAATTTTAGAAGTCCTTTATGTACTGAGGATATAATCTCTTTTTTGTAAATTACACTTTTTCTCCAATTTGTCACTGATCATTTAGCTTTTGCTTTTATTTAATAATAGTATTTGTTTTATATAATAAAATTTATTGTCTATTTTCAATGGCTCTTGGATTTCAAAGTATACTTAGAAAGTTTTTTCCAATCAATTTTAAAGAGATACATTCATTTTTTTTTCTTTTAGAACTTGTGTAGTTATTTCACATTCACACCTCTAAGTCAGCTGGAATTTATCCTGTATGAAGAACAGATCCAATTTTAGGTTGGTTGGTGGTTTCTAACTTCTGTTCCTTTTATTTTTTTCTATTTTATTATCTTTTGACTTTTAAACCTATTCATTTTGATCTCTTATGGTTTATTTTGTGGGTTTATTTGCTGGTCTTTTTTTATCATTTTGAGATGCATTCTTTATTATTAACATAAGTATTTCATTCTTTTCTCTGAGCACTGCTTTAATAGTATTTCATATATTTAAGCCGTTTCATTGTCAATATTTTCTAGAAATTGTGTAATTTTATTTTGTATTTTTTCCTTTTGATCCAAGGGTTAATTAATGTCATTTATATTTTTTATTTTTAAAAATTATTTATTTTAATGTGAAAGTCTCTTTTTATTTATATTTCATTTTATTTATTTTTGTTTCAAGATTTTATTTAAATTCCAGTTAGTTAACATACAGTGAAATATTAGTTTCAGGAGTAAAATTTAGTGGAATTCAGCACTTTCATATTATACCTAGTGCTCATCATATCAATTGCCTCCTTAGTACCCCTTATCCATTTAACCCATCCCCCTGCCCACCTCCCCTCCAGCAACCCTCACTTTGTTCCCTGTAGTTGGGAGTCTGTTTTATGATTTCTCTCTTTTTTTTTCCTCTTTGTTCATCTGTTTTGTTTCTTAAATTCCACATATGAGTGAAATCATATGGTATTTATCTTTCTCTGACTAATTTATTTTGCTTAGCTCACAGATTGGAAGAACAAATCTTGTGAAAATGTGTATACTACCCAAAGCAAAGTACACATTCAATGCAATTCCTATCAAAATACCACTGGCATTTTTCATAGAGCTAGAACAAATGATCTTAAAATTTGTATGAACCAAAAAAGACCCTAAATAGTCAAAGCAATCTTAACAAAGAAAAGCAAAGCTAGAGGCATCACAATTCTGACTTCAAGTTATATTACAAAATTGTAGTGATCAAGAAGGTGTGGTACTGATACAGAAACAGACACATAGCTCAACAGAACAGAATAGAAAACCCAGAAATGTACACACAAGTATATGGTTGACGAAGGATGAAAGAATATCCAATGGAAAAAAGATAGACTTGTCAAATGGTGCTGGGAAGACTGGACAGGTACATGCAAAAGAATGAAATTGGATCACTTTCTTAGACTGAGCACAAAAATAAATTCAAAATAGATGAATATAATGAGATATTGAACATGGGATAGGAAACCATCAAAATCCTAGAGGAAAACATAGACAGCAACCTTTCTGACATGTGCTGTAGCAACTTCTTACTAGACACATCTGAAGAAAGGGAAAAGAGGCAAAAATGAACTATTGGGACTTTACCAAAATAAAAAGCTTCTGCACAGCAAAGGAAATAATCAACAACAATGAAAAAACCCCTTCAGAATGAGATGTTATTTGCAAATGACATGTCTGATAAAGGGTTAGTAACTTGAACCTATAAAGAACTTATGAAATTTAACACTCAAAAAACAAATAATCCATTGAGAAATGGGCAGAAAAATGAATAGACATTTTTCCAAAGAAGACATAGAGATAGTCAACAGAAGCACGAAAAGATGTTCAACATCACTCATCATCAGGAAAACACAAATCAAAACTACAAGGCGATACCACCTCACACCTGTCAGAATGGCTAAAATTAACACAGGAAAGAACAGATTTTAATATCACTTTTAAAAATTACAAGTAGAAGGGACTTTTAAATTTTTATTATTTCCTGCTTTTATTGTAATGTTAAAGAATACAGTTTTTACTGTTTAGTTTTTTTGTTTTTTAAGATTTACTTATTTATTTAAAGAGAGAAAGAAAGAGGGAGAATCGGTTGAGTGGGGGGAGAAAGAGAATCTCTAGCAGACTCCCTGCTGAGCGTGGAACCCCATGTGAGACTCAATCCCTTGGCCCTGAGCTCACGACCTGAGCCAAAAATCAAGAGTCCGACCCTAAACAATTGAGCCACCCAGGTGCCCAACTTTAATATTTTTTAGCTAGGTCCAGTTTTTAAAATTTATTAACTTGTGTCTGTGTGTGTAGGGAAGTCTTATATGTAGTAAATTTTTATGAACGATCTATGTTCACTTGAAAATAACCTATCTACTGTCAAAGTAGTAGTTTACAGTATTTTCCTATACCTTATTGGTTTTTTAAATTTTTATTTTATGCATTTGGGGTTTTAAAGTCTCCTCTGTATTTTGCTGACTCAGCCTACTAAATCTGTCTTAAAATGAGAGAGATATTTAAGATAATTTGTAATTAGTGTTTTACTACATTTCTTCTATCTCCTGTAGTTGCCTCTTTATGTAAATTGTTGCTGTGTTTGTAGTTTATAGATATTGACTTATTTATTCTTCATTATGATTTATAGCCTTCAGCATAATGCATCCTACTTGTTATTTAATACCTTTGTCTGTATTCTGTCTAATATTAATGTAATAATCCCTGCTTTCTTTTTTTTTTTTTAAAGTGCATTTGCTTATTATATCTCTGCTTTATTAAGATGGAAGATTCATTAGGCTGAAAGGGAACTCAGGCAGCCTTGAAACAAGAGATATTCTAGCTCAGGGCAGAAAACAGGGGAAGTGAGGTGGGACAAATTCCTGTCTCATTCCTATTTGGGGTGTGTGTGTTAGAGGACCTAGCCTGAGATGAGTTTTTTTTTTTTTTCAGTTTGGCCAGTATAATCACAAGTTACATTTTTCCCACCTCTAATCATAGTCTGTTTGATTTCATATTCTAACAGGACTGACAGTTTCAGGACAAAAAGTCTTGTTTTCTCTCATGAAGCAAAACATTAGAAAGGTGAAGGGGAGAGAAAAATATTAAGATCAAAACTAATTATTAAGAATTTCTATATAACATTTATGGGTGAGGATTTTTATTCATTATTTTCTGTGGATTTGAAAGAGATAAGATGAAAATAGACTTTTGCAAATAATAGTAATGTAGTTTGCTAACCAGCCGACAAGAGTCTGTTTTTGCTTATGGAGTTTGACTTTACAGTGGTGAATCAAGGGGTCATTTTCATTAAAAATATTTTTACGCACCAATATTTTAGATTTGTTTTTAATTAGATAGGCTAAGGATAGATAGAATATCATGATAGATGGCATGCTAATATTCAAAAATACTTTTTTCTTTTTTAAGTAAAAATAAAATTTAATGGCAAAAATACCATAAACTTAATGAACCATAAACAGATAAAGCATGTGAAAGGATTTTTCTTTTTCTTGGTGAGATATTTTTGGGAACTAAATTGGGTTGAAACAGCAGAAAGAATATCCTTTGTTGACTTGCTTATCTCTAGAGGGTATATTTATATTCTCTTTTCTATAGGAAGCACAGTGTAATAAAAAACTCCAAGTTGTCAGTTCATACAAAGCTTAAGTACTCTCGAGAGCAACACGTTCTTTATTGGAGAAAATGAAAGTTATTAAAAACCTCTTAGGCTCCATGAATAGCTCATTTACCTATTTTGTTTAAATGCTAGTCTAGAATTAGTTCTTGACCAGAGAGCTGCTTATTTTGCAATTAGCAAAGAAGTGAGATTTTTTGATAATTTTGTTTACTTGTTCATAAATTAACTAAATGTCGGTTCAGTAGTCTGCTTAAAATGTGGTGCAACATTTAGTACCCAAAGTAATTATTTTTTTCACATGGCATGATTGATAAGGTGTTAAATGTGCCAGAAACTTTATGGTAACTAGTATGTCCTTCTTGAGAAAACCCTGCCTGCTCTACAATATAGAAATGATAACATAATAAACAGACTCAAGAGACAACTCCCTAGGGGATGAGGCACATACAGGTAATGTCAGGTCCCATTTATTGAGTGATCTCTGTATTTGGCATTAAAGCTAAGTGCTTTACAAATGTTAACAGTAGTGCATTAATTGTTATATATCTGTAAGGTAGGTATTATTGCAACTTTTTCTAACAGATCGTGAGGCTCAAGTAGATTAAGTAACTGGTTCAAAGAAATGTAGTAATGATGGAGGTGGGATTCACACATTGATTCTAGATTTATGCTCTTTTAATTTTTAAAAATTAAAGAAAAATTTTAAGAGAGGGTTAGGGAGGGGAGGAGGGAGAGAGAGAAATCCTAAGCAGGCTCAGTACAGAGCCCAACAAGGGGCATGATCTCTCAACCCTGAGATCATGACTTGAGCCAAAAGCAAAGTTGGATGCTTAATCGACTGAGCCACCCAGGTAGCCCCTACTTCTGTTTTTGTTTGTTTGTTTGTTTGTTTTCTACTTATGTTTTTTAAATGAAAACATTTTGATGTAAAAAGATGTCCAAACTAATGCAATAAATATATACATAAAATAGATTATGAGATAAAATATTACAAATATAATTGAAGCCCATTTTGTTCTTGGCCCATTTCTACTCATATTGTTCTCTTTCTTTACCAGAAAAAGCCACTGTCTGAATTTTTTATTATCTTTCCATGTATTTTTTTTGTTTAACTGCATGCCAACTTACTCCTAAACAATATATCCTATTTCTTTAAGTTAAATATTTTAAAACATTATATAAATTAGAAATTGATAAAACTACTGGTGATATCCTTCTGGAATTTTCTCCATTGTTTCTGTGAGATTTATCCATTTTGAAACAGGAGTTCTTTTTTATCTCTTTTTAATTATATATTGTAGTATGTTCTAGAATGTAACAAATTATTAATCCATCCTCTCCTTGGTAGGTATTGTTGTTGAATCCATTTATTGGATATTTTTGAAACATGTACATCCTAGTTTTCTTTGTACATATCTTAAAGTTTTCTAGGAGTAGAATGACCAGTGGTAAGGGGTGTTCATCTTTAAATTTAGGAGATAGTTACAAATAAACTTCCTAAACACTTGTATAGGTGTACATTCACACTTCCTGTCATTCCATATGTTGCTTTGTATTGTTTAATTCCTTTTTCAATTCAGTTTTGTAAATCTGACTGTGAAGTGATTCGTCAGTGTGGTTTTATTCATGTTTCTCCTTGTCACTGGCTAAGCATCTTTTCATATGAATGTATCCTTTGCTTTTGTCTTCTGTGAATTGCCTAGTCATAGACTTTGTTTTCCTATGGAGAGCTCATTTAAAGTTATTTGCCTTTTTTTTTATTAAAGTATAATTAAAATAGTGTTGCATTAATTTCAGGTGTGCAATATAACGATTCAGTGATTCTATACATTATTCAGTGCATACCACAATAAGTAGAGTCACCAAACATTGCAGTCTTGTTGATTATATTCCCTGTGCTGTATTTTTCATCTATATGACTAATTTATTTATTTATTTTTGTAACTGGAAGTTTGTACCTCTTAATCCCCTTTATCTGAACCCACCTCTCCTTTGTTCTCTGTACAAGACTTTTTTGTCTCTTTTTCCTTTGTTGTTTGTTTTGTTTCTTAAATTCCATATGAATGAAATAATATGATATTTGTCTTTCTCTGTCTGACTTATTTAGCTTATACCTTTAGCTCCATTCATGGTTTCCAAGTGGCCGAGCTCATTATTTTTCATGGCTGAGTAATATTCCATTCTTGTTTTCTCTATCTCTATCTATTCTATATATATGTTTATATATCTATATATATATATATATGTTCTTTATTCATCTATTGGTGGGTGCTTTGGTAGCTTCCATATCATGACTATTATAAATAATGCTTCAATAAACATAAGGATGGGGTTGTAATTTTCCTTTAAGAATTGCCTTTCTTACTCTAAAATCAAAAAGATTTCCTACATTACTTCAAAAAATATCATTTTGCTTTTCACATATAGTTATTTAATAACTTTGGAATTTAATTTTGCATAAGGTAAACATTGAGACCTAATTTTTTTTTAAATTTTTTTAAAGATTTTATTTATCTGAGAGAGGGAATGAGAGAGAACATGAGAGGAGAGAGGTCAGTGGGAGAAGCAGACTCCCTGCTGAGCAGGGAGCCCAATGTGGGACTTGATCCCAGGACTTCAGAATCATGACCTGAGCTGAAGGCAGTTGCCTAACCAACTGAGCCACCCAGGCACTGAGACCTAATTTCTTAAACAGAACCAATTGTCCTCACACTATTTACTGATCATTTATCCCTTTCTCTACTGATGTGCAGTTCTGGAGCCATTGTATATCAAGTATGCATATATACATGAGTATATTATTGGGATGTTTCTTCTATTCCATTGGTTATATGATCATCCATGTGCCATTATCATATACACATAAACACATATACATATAAATCAGATATACATATGATTCTTTCCTTTGCTGTGCAGGAGCTTTATATATATATTTTTAAAGATTTTATTTATTATTTGACATAGACACAGTGACAGAGGGAACACAAACAGGGGAGTGGGAGAGAGAGAAGCAGGCTTCCCACGGAGCAGGGAGGCTGATGTGGGGCTTGATTCCAGGACCCTGGGATCATGACCTGATCTGAAGGGAGACGCCTAATGACTGAGCCACCCAGGCACTCCAGGAGCTTTGCATTTTGATGAAGTCCTAATAGTTTATTTTTGTTTTTGTTTCCCTTGCCTCAGGAGACATATCTAGAAACAAGTTGCTACACCCAGTGTCATAGAAGTTACTGCCTGTGCTCTCTTCTAGGATTCTTATGGCTTCAGATCTCCCCTTTAGGTCTTTCATTCATTTTGAATTAATTTTTGTGTATGGTATAAGATAGTGGTCCAGTTTCATTCTTCTCCATGTTGTTCACTTTTCCCAATACCATTGTTGAAGAGACTGTATTTTTCCCATTGGATATTCTTCCCTTTACTTTGTTGAAGATTAATCAACCATATAATTGTGGTCCATTTCTGGGTTTTCTATTCGGTTCCATTGATCTATATGTCTATTTTTGTGCCAGTACCATACTCTTTTGATGACTTTGGGTTTGTAATAAAACTTAAAGTCCAGAATTGTGATTTCCACTTTTGCTTTTCTTTGTCGAGATTGCTTTGGCTATGTGGAGTCTTTTGTGATTCCATACAAATTTTAGGATTGTTTGTTCTAGCTCTGTGAAAAATGCCAGTGGTATTTTGATAGGGATTGCATTGAATGTGTAGATTGCTTGGGTAGTATAGACATTTTAACATATTTGTTCTTCCAGTCCATGAGCATGGAATGTCTTTCCACTTCTTCGTGTTGTCTTTAATTTCTTACATCAGTTTTATAGTTTTCAGAATATAGGTTTATTCTTTAGTTAAGTTTAGTTAAGTTTATTCCTCAGTATCTTATTTTTGGTGCAATTGTAAATGGGATTGTTTTCTTAATTTCTCTTTCTGCTGATTCATTATTGGTGTATAGATATGCAATGGATTTCTATAGATTGATCTATAAATGTAAGTGAGGTGTTAAAGTCCTCTACTATTATTGTATTACCATTAATTAGTTCCTTTATGTTCTTATTAACTGTTTTATGTATTTGGGTGCTCCCATGTTGGGTGCATAAATATTTGCAATTCTTGTATCTTCTTGTTGGATTGTTCCCTTAATGATTGTATAGTGTTCTTCTTTGTCTTTTGTTACAGGCTTTGCTTTAAAGTCTGTTTTGTCCAATGGAAGTATATCTATTCTTGCTTTTTTTTTGACATTCATTTGCATGATAAATTTTTCTCCATCCCCTCGCCTTCTACAGGTATCTTTACCCATTAAATGAGTGTCTTGTAAGCAGCATAGATGGGTCTTTTTTTTTTTTTTTTTAAGGATCTATTTATTTTAGAGAGATAGAGTGTGCATGAGTGAAGGGAGGGGCAGAAGGAGTGGGAGAGAGAATCTCAAGCAAACTCCCTGATGAGCATGGAGCCTGAGCACAATGTGGGGCTCAATTCCATGGCCCATGAGGTCATGATCTGAGCCCAAATCACAAATCAAACATGCCACCTGAGCCACTCATGTGCCCTGGGTCTTGTTTTTTTTAATCTACTCTTTACTCTTCTCCTCCCCATGTTTTTGGGATATGGTGTCATTTTGCATCCTTTTATTTTGTGAGTTCCTTGACTGATATTTTACAAAATTATTCATTTTTACTGTTTTTTGTTTTTTTCTATCTTCATACTGTCAGTTTTGGTCTTTCCGCTCAAAGAGTTCTGTTTAATAGTTCTTGCAGGCCTGGTTTAGTGATCATGAACTCCTTTAGCGTTTGTTTGTCTGGGAAACTTTTTTTTTTTTTTTTTTTTTGGTCCGAGTATCTCTTTATCTCTTCTCCTATTTTGAATAATTACCTCGCTGGACAGAGTATTCTTGGCTGCAGATTTTTCCCCTTCACATTTTGATTTCATTATGCCCCTTCCTTGGAATGGCTTGGAAAGTATCTGCAGAAAAATCCCCTTAGAGCCTTATGGGATTTCCCTTCCCTTTTATATAACTGTCCTCTTGTCTTGCTGCTTTTAAAATTTTTTCTTCATGACTATAATTTGCCATTTAATTATAATGTGTGTTGGTGGATCTTCTTTTGTTGATTTTGTTCAGGATTCTCTGCCTCCTGGATCTGGATATCTGTTTTCTTTCCCAGATTAGGGAAGTTTTCAGCTATAATCTCTTCAAATAAATTTTCTGTTCTCCTTTCTCTCCTTCTGGGACTTCTATAATATGATTTATTATGTTTGATGGAGTCATTGAGTTCACTAAGTTTATTCTCATTTGCATAATTTTTTATCTCTTTTGTTCAGCTTGATTACTTTCCATTTTCTGTCTTATAGGTTATATATTTTTAAATTTTATTTATTTATTTGACAGAGAAAGGTCACAAGTAGGCAGAGAGGCGGCAGAGAGAGAGGAGGAAGCAGGCTCCCTGCTGAGCAGAGAGCCCAATACAGGACTCGATCCCAGGACCCTGAGATCATGACCCGAGCCGAAGGCAGCGGCTTAACCCACTGAGCCACCCAGCCGCCCTGTCTTATAGGTTATTAATTCATTTCTCTGCTTTTTCTTTCCATCAAGCATGTTTCTAATTTTGCCTATTGAGTCCTTTGTATGGTGTTGTTCCTTGTTTCTGTGTTGAGTCTCACTGATATCTTCCACTCTTTTTTCAGTCCAGTGAGTATCTTCATCATTATTACTTTAAATTCTCTATCAGCCATGTTACTTACATCTGTTTCACTTAGATCTCTGGGTGTAGCCTTGTCCTTTTCTTTCATTTGGGACAAATTTCTCGTCTTCTCATTTTGTCCAAGTCTCTGTGCCTGCTTTTTGGTATTAGGAAAGTCATCTACATGTCCTGTTCTTGAGGGTAGTGGCTTTATGAAGAAGTTGTCCTGTAGTGCCCTGCAGTGTAGTATCGTGTTTGCCAGCCCCTGATTCTTTAGGGAGTGTCTCAGTATGTTGCTGTGATGAGTGTCCTTATCACTTTATTCTTCAGGCCAATCATTTGCAGAGGCTGTCTTTGTCTGTTGTGGGCAGTGTTTGGTCCCTGACCTGAATTGGACATGTTTTAACTAAGTATGCTCTGGTCTGCTTCTCAAATGAGACCTGTTGCCTCTACCCTTGGAATTGATGCCCTGCAAAACTCATGGGTCAGGAAATGTGGGTATGGGTAGGGGTTTGGGCTGGTCTACTGAAACTGAGGCAAGTATGCCTGGGAAAGGTGGTTCCACTGGAACCAAAGTTATGGATTCAGGGAGGTATGAGAAATTAGAGTCCATCAGTCAATCTACTAAAGTGCTTGCCTTTAAATTGTATTACTTATAATATATGTATGTATATGTTGACAGTGTCTGAAGTTAATAATTTTCCCTACTCTACACATGAATAATATATCTAAACACATAAAGTTTATTGAACCCCATTATCTTGTATATATTTTTGTTCTAAGTATTAATTCCATCTTTGTTTGGACTCCATAATTAATTATTATTATTATTTTATATGGTCAATGTTTTTCCATCTTGTCTATTTTTTAAAAGATTGCATTTATTTATTTGAAAGAGAAAGAGAGGGAGTGCACAAGTGGGGTAAAGGGCAGAGAGTGAAGCAGACCTCCATCGAGCAGGGAGCCCAATGTGGGGCTTGATCCTGGGACTCTGGGGTAATGACCTGAGCCAAAGGTAGCCGCTTAACTGTCAGAGCCATGCAGATGCCCCCATCTTGTCTACTTTTATATGTTTATTTGCTCCATCCTTTCTTGTTTCTTATTCATTCTTGAATAATTTTAAATTTTCCTGAAATACTTCTTAACAACTTAATTTAGAGAAGATCTGTTGGAGGTAAATCTTCAGAGATGTTAATTAAATGAAGTGTTTATTTTGTCCTATTCTTGAAGATGTTTCCATCTTTCCTTGGTTCAGTTTTTTTTCTGTTAAAAATTACACCATCAATTTAATTATTATACTTTTTGCAATAATATGTCTTCTCTCTCTAGCTGCTTTAAAAGCCTCTGTCTTTTTGTTTTGGAATCTTGTGATATCACTCTTTTGCCCAAGTGTAGAATTTTTCTTTATCATGCTTATGATTTGGATTCTTGAACCTGAATTCTTAGCCACAGGCTTTTGGTATATAGTCTATCCCCCAGTTTATTCTATTCTGTATTTCTGTTACCTCAGTTAGACATGATTTTCTTTCCTTCATGTCTATTAACTTATTATTCAAATTTTACATCTTTTTATCTCTGCAGTTTTCTGGATTAGTCTTAGATTGAGTGCCAAATCATTACTTCTCGGTTGTATGCAGTCCACTGTATAATCTATCCACTAAATTTTTAATTTCAGTGATTATATATTTTCTTTCTTTAGATTTTGTTCATTTGTTTGTTCATTTTTCTTTAACCTGAACAGGATTCAAAAAAGTACCTTAAGGTTTTACTGTGGTTGTGTGTGTGTTTTTAAAGATTTTATTTATTTATTTGTCAGAGAGAGAGAGAGAAAGATAGAAAGAGAGCACAGGCAGGAAGAGAGTGGCAGGCAGAAGGAGAAGCAGGCTTCCTGCTGATCAGGGAGCACAATACAGGACTTGATCCCAGGACTTGATCCCAGAACCCCTGGGATCATGACCTGAGCTGAAGACAGATGCTTAACTGACTGAACCACTCAGGTGTTCCAAGATTTTTGTTTTTAAAAAATATTTTTAATATATTTATTTTATGTTATGCAACTGGTTGTCTGTGATCTAAAATCTTTGGGAATCCAATTCTGTTGTTTGTTTCTCTTGTTGATTTAAAATTTTATTTCCTGTCATAGGTCTTAAATTTATTGCTTCTGTAATTTTATAAATATTATCTATAATATTATATAATATCTTAAGTTGTTTTCATAATAATTTTTTCCTAAATATACATTTTTGTTTTGTTTATAGCTAATTTTATCAAGCTTTTTTTGTAAATGGTTGAAATTGATGTGAACTCTTGCCTTTTCTGGTTAGGATAGTTTCTCTTTCCAATTCAACTGAGTATTTTCTGACCCTCTTACCATTTTGTGGCAAACAATATTGAAATGTAAAGAATCCTTTTAGCCAAATATTATACAGTTGCAAATATTAGTTTAGGATAGATAAGATTCAAATTGCATCCCAATCATTGTATAGATACTATCAGACATTTTTATTGTATTTTGAGTTTTAAACATATCAGGGAAGAAAACAACAAGAAAGCACCAAGGTGAATTAATTATAATTCAGTTAGATTTATTTATAGAACACATACACATAAACAAAAATAAAAACATTTATAACCTGATGCGTACACAGCACATGTGTGCATATATCTACATACACATATAGTTTAACAAAGTACAGGAAGATCATGTGATTTTAATTTTTTCAAACTTAAAATTTTACAATTTGTGGGTAGATTTCCAGGTAAATAATCTTTTCCATCCACTCTATATAACAAACACACTTCCCCCTCCTCTTCCCAAAACAGAACATGTTACCTGTAGAGTTCTTCTCCAATTATAGTTGCTATATAAAAATTATGAATTAAATCTTAAGGTAATTGTGTAATGAGAGACAGGTTCTAGAATTGAGGAATGAGATGTATTAAAGGAAATATTTCCCTCAAAGGAAATGATGGTAGGGAATAAAGAGGAATAAAGAGGAATATAACAAATCATGTGCTTTTCATGAGGATCAATATTTTCATTATGTGATAAACATTCTTTATAGTTTTCGTTGGGCTATTGCTCAGGCTATATTATATTTAGATCATTTGTCTAGAGTAGGTTTTTAGGAAAATTGGTGTTGATTACTGGTTTTCTTTTTCTTTGCTACACAAACAATAATAAATCAGGAATAATGGAAATCTAAAAATAAAAAAAACTAAACACACAATTTTTCTTCGTCTTGTTCATATGCATGTACAATTTTGCATAATTATAATTATAGTGCTTTCTGATTTTCCTCTCTGCATTTCTGTATCTCTGCATTTCTCTTATTGTTCAGTGTTGTCCTCATTTTTAGTGGCTTCATCATATTTTACCTTTGTGATATGGAGCCATTTACTTCACTCTCTCTCTGTTAGTGGTAGACATTTATGTTGTTAACAAGTCTTTATTTTGTAAGAAACACTATTGTTTGTCTACGTAGAATCCATTCCCCTCTTTTTTATTTTTAATAGAACCCCTTTTTGTACAAATACCCATACATCACCTATGTGAGTCAATGGCGGATGTGTTTCTTTCTAACCTAAGAATGGAAGCTGGTTTAGACAAAGCCTATTAGTACCTGGCATTCCTTTGGTGACTATCACTGGTCTGGAGTGGCTTTGAGTGATGCAACCAGAGAGAGTTTACATCCCAAATATTTCACTTGCTAACTATGACTACAGGAACAATATTTAATCATTCTGTGTCTCATTTCCCCTATCTGAAATTAAAAATAATAATGGCACCTACATCAATGGTTGTTTGAAGTATAAATAAGTGAATACACCTGAAGTTCTAAATCTGTTTGTTAATGTGTATCATAGTACTGGCATATAGCAAGCATTCAATGTCACCTGTATTCTTCAGAGTTCTATCACTTATTTAGTGTAATGTCATCAAAAAACAATCAAAGATAGGTTTCCTCCTATAGTAAGATGTCTGCTTCTGTGTGCGTGAGTGCATGTGTGTGTGTGTGTGTGTGTGTTTAGGTGCAAAAAACTGGAGACCTCAAACCATTAAAACTTTAGACCTTGGCTCATTATTTAGTCCATATGACAAATAAGATCCAAAGAGGTCAAATGAATTCACTCAAGTCAAACTGTTAGTAGCTGGTTTTCATCTATAAGTTGAATTATTTTTCTTTTTAAAAATTTCATAGTACATTCTTATTTGTGTATTCACTATTCATTAAACACTTACTATGTGCCAAGAATTTTTTTTAAGCTTCTGGAAAATTTGGAGAACAAAACTGATTATTTTTAAAATATATGATGGCAAGCCATAAGTTGGATTTGGTGGGGGAAAGGCATAACATATGTCATATTTAAGAAGGACTACTCTAACTTCTATATGAGACCGACTATAGGGAGATCAAAAGGGATGAAGGGAGAGAAGTTAGCAGACTAATGAAGGCTACTTGTGGCCCAATGGGAGAATGGTATTTGGAGAAGAAGTGAGGAGTACAGGGATTCAGGATCAAATCCCTTTGTTAAAATTTTAAACAATGTGTATAATAAGGAAGGAGTGAAAATAATCCTCTTTAGTCTTTATCTCTGATACCACTTATTTTCAAAGATTATTGTTAGTGGTTTAGTATGTATGTATCACCAAACCTTATCCTATGTAATTTACAAATAGTTTATGTATATATAAAAATAAATTAATTATTTTCAATCTATTTTCAGTTTTTTCCTCCTTTATTCTGTGTTGCTACCTCCTTTTTTGGAGCTGAATTAAGAATTAAATCTTAATGATTTGGAATTCCTCAGAAACAACCCACTTCACAACAGTTGTGATCTTCGATATAAAGAGTTAATTAAGACAAGTGAACAAAAAACATCAGCTTAAGTTAATCTTTTTTTTTTTTTTTTTTGGATTTTAGATAGAGTGAAATTTCCCAGGATTTGAAAGACTGTTTCCATTCATTTTTCATTTTTCTTCTTGTTTTTCCCCCAAAGTTTTTGGTGGTTTTTTTTTTTTTTTTAAACTTCAGGCTGAAAACCAGTAGAGGGCACTGATAACCCTGTACATACAAGAGATCTAATGGAAAGATACTCACAAACAAAAAGTGGAATAGGGTTTTCAGACAGGATCAAAGCACAAGACACTACAGAATGTAGTTTTGGAATTTTTCTGAAAGTCAAAACTATTTATACTGCTAAGGGGTGAAGTCTTCTTCATCCACCCATCCCCTTGGCACATTTGAATGTGGGCTTCTAGAAAACATTCTAACATAACAACAAATATTTTTGGTGGAATGAAACTTATTATTTAATAATATTTTCTTATTTAATTGTCATTTATTTTATTTGATTTAAAATGGTCGGACCCTGAAATCCTTTGAGTAATGTAAATTGGTTAGAAAATTGAAGTAGCCTTGGTTAACAGAAGGATTGTATCTTTATAGTCTTTCCGATTGTGTGTGTACATGTGTATGTATTCAAAATCTTAAAAAGTATTCAAAAAAGTTATATCTGTACCTGTCATGGGTATGTAAAGTGCTTGGGAAGAGCAAATGTAGTTTGGAATCACTATTTCTTCCTGTGTTAAAACCCCAAATTGATGTAAGTTTTGAATTTGAATCTTCAACAAAATGTAAATAAGCAGTAATAGTCTAGAATTAATATATTTGTTTATTAATTGACTGACACAGAGAATTTGGGCTATGGAACAGCTGTGAAAACTGACCCTTACATAGTCAGTAATATCAAATAATGGAGTACTAGAAAAATAACATATCATTTTCTCTCTAAGTCAGAATCTATATAATAAGGAACTCCCTCAGAGTAATCCCAGCACCTTTGAGCTTTGTAAAATCTTTTAGGATTTTACTTACTAATTTGTACTAAAATTATTTACCTTATACATTTTGAAAAATTTTTGGAATCGCACGTTCAAATGATGGATATTAGTGTCCTAATGGGCTTTTCATAGCCAGGAAATACTATATTTTATCCATGCTGAAGGGTAATGAACTGCCTTCATCACCCACTGGAGACATTAGTTTTTAGTGTCTTCACTGAGATATCATGTAAGTTCAAAACAAGAAAAATATACTTTCAAAAACATGTAGAAGAGTTCATTTTCAGGATGTTTCATACTTTTGCACTTTGAGGAGTCTGTGGAAATGGTTAGCCTTGTACACAGAAAGCTGCATTCTCTTTCACCATGACTAGCTTTGATGAATGCTAAATATATTCCAGCACTTATGAAGACAGAAGGACCACAGACCCAATGACACTTGATTATAAGTATTATTTTCCTATTCTTCGATGATTTAATGGGCAAAACTGCAACAATGTATACATTTTTCTTGGCTTACTTCCTTTTTGGTTAAACTGTAATAGGATATGGCAGTTCATGGCTTTCTGCCTCTGGATGGCAGTAACTCCTGCTTAAATGTTCATAACCCTTAACTGTAATATCCTGAAGTAAGGATTTGTCAGTTTTCTATCCAAAGAAAACACTAATTTTACTTAGTCTAAAATATACATATAAATATATATTTATATACATGCGTACATATATATCTTTGAAATTTACACACACACACATATATACATAGACACATTTGAAAACTAAGTATAAGTGAGGAATCTGTTTAATGTTAAAAATTGATAGCATAAATCCCAGGTTAAAAGGAAAATGAGGACGCAAAGAGCTAACCTAAAAAAATTGGCATTTGGATATTTCCATATGTTTATATGTGATTCATTTTCCTTCTTACATAAATTAACAAATGCTGCCGAGCCAACCATATTTCTTACCTCGAGACAACGAGGCATTGCGAAGACTCTAGGAATATATCCAGGCTTTGGGAATAAGCACGTCTACCACTAAAATTATGTGCTCTGATTAATATAGTCCATCTGGATTTTCTGACTGTGACTTTTCATAGACACAAAGAATTAAAGAGCTTAAACATTAAATAAAATGAAATGCACACATGTTTAATGTAGTTCACTAAACTCTCCCTGCAGTGGCTACTGGAGTGCCATAAGCCAACATCTGGGTTGGGCTGTGGGTTGTAATTTATTGTCTGTAATATTTTTTTCTGGTCCTCCTCGTACGTGTCCTTTTAAACCTGCTATTTCGTTCCTGGTTCTCCACCTCAGCCCCAGATACCCTTGCATTGCCCACCCCCTAAAATAATCTGTGTTTGAAAACCCAGTTAGTCACTTTTTAGATCTTGCTGTCTGCATGGAGGGGCTACAGCTGTGCTTAAGAAGCACTTCTGCAGCTTGCTTTGTTCCATAGGTTGTATAGCCTACTGGCAAAACTGCACGGCCTCCTTGCTGGGGAGGGAGGATGAGTCAGTAAGTAAGAAAGAACACTGTTGGAAAATGTACTACATTTCAGGCATGCTTTATCCTTTTAACAAATGTCCCTCTGAGAATTTAAGGCTTTTTGAAAGTGATACATTAAGACCAAAATTTGCTGCATAAGATAAATTCTTGGGCATGTCAACTTTTGATGTCTAATTGAAGTGACATCAGTTTCTGATGACTTCATAATAACTACCTTCAAACCAATGTTGATTTAATAGACTTTACTATGTACTCATGCATGTAATTCTTTTTAACTCAGAAAAATGAATGTAATTTTAATGGCATCTGGATGATACATTTTTAAATAAATATTATTACAATGATGATTTTTCTTTGCCTCCAATAAAAGTCTATTTATGAGGATGAGTATTGGGTTTCCTTTGGAATAGAGTGGAGAGTCTTCACTCAAGGTAAAGATGGACAGAGAAATAGCTGGAACAGAAAATGGTCCTAAACACAGAAGAATACATAACCTTGGTACTAAAGGAAAGAACTCAGAGTTACTGAATCCCATAGTGTTTAGAAGCAGGTATGGAATCTGGCATATAAAACTTAGCATCTGGGTTCAAGTTGACAAGAAGAGGTATAAGAAAGTCCAGCAAATTGGGAGGTGAAAGAGGAGGTCTTGAGAAGCTTTTTCTTCTTCTTCTTCTTCTCCTTCTCCTTCTCCTTCTCCTTCTCCTTCTCCTTCTTCTTTTTAATGTATCCTGTAATTCACATTAATTGCGGAGCTACTTCGTAGAGGATCTTCTGTTTTAATTTCTCTTTCCTAAATTAAGAGGTGCAAATCTTTGTGTATTTAAGTTCATGCCATAACCTACTTAGACTGGTTCTTATCATTGGCCAAAATAAAGCTGTGACTCGAGGGAGTTATTGTATCTTGCATCAACTGGCCAGATGATGCAAGATACAATAACTCCCTCGAGTCACAGCTTTATTTTGGCCAATGATAGGAACCAGTCTAAGGATGTGCAATGACATCCTCATCCCCAGGTAGGCAAGAATTGACCACATTGCTAATAAAAATAATGTCATGGGTAGAATCCAGTGTTCTGAGGATTTGTGTCTGAGCTGGGTCAGAGCCCTTAAGATTTTCCACTCTTCCCACTTCTGAAACTGTAGGGTACCTTTTAAAAATGTCTAAAGAGTGTTTTTCATTTAGTGGAATTCTACTAACTTCTATTTCCACCCTTTCTCCCTGGGTTCTCCTTTGACTGGTTTCCATGATTTTCATTCTCTTGCCTTGTGGGTATTCATTTAAGAAATATTTATTAGGTCTTTAAAAAATGCCAACTATTGAAGCATTGTAGAGGTTACTAGGTATACAGTACTGAAGAAATAGATACTGACCTTCCAACATGATGTTTATAGTTTGAGGAGGGATGCAGACCAAAGGAAAAAAAAAATACCAATCAGAGGGATGAGGAGTCCATGAGAGTGTACGTTGTGCTGTGGAAGCCTTAGTAGGATCATCCAACATAGATTTTGGTGGTGGTGGAGAGGTCAGGGAAGGTTTGCCAGGGTATGTGATGCCTGAGCTGGTATCTGTTGTCTGTGGTCAAAGAGGCCAAAGTTGAGGCCAGCCAGCTGAAGGGAGGATGGATATTTGGGCAGAAAAACAGCGTATCGAAAGACTCAGAAATGAGAAATAGATAAAATTGATTGTACTTGTTTAGTCTTCCAGGAAGTAGATGTCAAGATAGAATTGCATGTGTGAGGGATTCTCTGAGGGAAATGCTTGTGATGGACAAAGAGGCAAGGAAGCAGAAGTGGTAGTGGAAAGTCATAGAGCTTGATGCCAGCCTAATACTTGTGAAAGGAAAGTAGGAGGAGAGGAGGGTAGAGTAGGAGAAGCCAAACTGCAGAGCTTCTCTGCAATGTCTTGGCCAGCTAGAACAGTTACTTGTTGGAAGAGTCCCAGAGCCCTCATGGGAGACCAAAATCAGTCAGACTCTAGTACTCCTGGCCTCAGTCACCCACAGTGCTTCAGTCATTGTCTGGAAGGATCCCAGAAAAAGTGGGGCTTTGGAGTGAGTGCTTTGGCAGATCCCTAAGGTGCAGCAGCTAGAGGCTGTACACTAACTTGCTACTGTTGTTACTGTACCCAGGGCAGATTCTCTCCGGAAGGGATATCTGAATGGCATACCCCATAGTTACCTAGGTTTACCCTTTTCACAGTACCAAGTCTATATCTATGGTTCAGGGAGAAGTTCCTTCATGGCTCCTGTTGCCTCTCCTTCTTGGGGGAAGACCTAGGAGAGGGAGGTAAATGAGGGAGAGGGAGGTAAAAAAAAAGGGAGGGAAGAAATACAGCCCCATAGCTACGGTTCCTTTCAGGGCTGTGAGTGGTATTCACTAGCTCCCTTGTCCACAATCTATTCTAAATTCATCCCAACTTCAGCCATCGCCTCTGTAGGTCTTGGTGTTTTAGTTTGTCGAGTAATCTTAGCCCTCATTCCTGAACACCTGGTAATTACAACCCTCTTAGGTTGGGGCTGTTAGACATTCATAGTTCTAGTTGGGCATCCTAAGCGAATGGAGTGGAACACCTGGGTTTGATTTATATTCTTCACTTCACTCAGTGTGTGAAAGAAGTACTATATTCTTTTATTGTTGCTGTTGTAAGTATTCTTTTCTTAATTTATTTTCATTTTAAATTTTTTTAAAATTCAAATTCAATTTAATTAAGATATAGTGTATTATTGGTTTCAGAGGTGTGAGGTGGTATCTCATTGTGGTTCTGATTTGTATTTCCGTGATGCCAAGTGATATTGAGCATTTTTTCATATATCTGTTGGCCATTTTTATGTCTTCTTTGGAGAAATGTCTGTTCATGTCTTCTGTACATTTCTTTTTTTTTTTTTTAAGATTCTATTTATTTATTTGATAGACAGAGATCACAAGTAGGCAGAGAGGCAGGCAGAGAGAGAGGAGGAAGCAGGCTCCCCACCGAGCAGAGAGCCCGATGCGGGGCTGGATCCCAGAACCCCGAGATCACGACCTGAGCCGAAAGGAGGCCCCAACCCACTGAGTCACTCAGGCGCCCCTCTTCTGTACATTTCTTACCTGGGTTTTTTTGGTTTTGGGGTGTTGAGTTCAATAAGTTCTTTATAGATTTTGGATACTAGCCCTTTATCTGATAAGATATTTGCAAATATCTTCTCCCGTTCAGTAGGTTTTCAGTTTTGTCTACTATTTCCTTTGCTGTGCAAAAGCTTTTTAATCTTGATGAAGTCTCAATAGTTCAATTTTTCTTTTGTTTCCTGTGTCTTTGGAGACATGTCTAGCAAGAGGTTGCTGTAGCTGGGATCAAAGTGGTTGCTGCCTGTGTTCTCCTCTAGGATTTTGTTGGATTCCTGTCTTACATTTAGGTCTTTCATTCAATTTGAGTTTATTTTTGTGTAGGAAAGTGGTCTAGTTTCATTCTTCTGCATGTAGCTGTCCAATTTTTCCAACATCATTTGTTGAAGAGACTTTCTTTTTTCCACTGAATATTATTTCCTGCTTTACTGAAGATTAGCTGGCCAAGAAGCACTATATTCTGCTGGTGTTCTATGGGACCTCCATATGGGCTTAAAATCAAATGTCCCTGCCCCAGTGTTGACTTTTCTTCTTTGGTCTTTGAATACAAGAAATCCAGAGTGCCCAAGGGACAAATATGACATGTAGTTCAGTGGGATCCATGGTGTGTCCCTTGGCAAGAGTGTGATCCTTTGGGAACCAGGACTTCTAACCCAGTAGGAAAAGTCCCTCAGTGGGTCATTAGGGGTGATGATAATTAAGACCACTCCTGCTTTCATTCCTTATTTCCCTGACTCATGTGTTCTTTCTATTAGAAAGAACCATATTGAAATTCTCTAATTCAGTGTTATACTGTATCCTGGCCACATAATTCCTACAGAGTATTGCTTCCAAGCTGGTACTTCAGGCACATTTTCAATAGACAGTTCTAATACAGTATAAGGCCAGCTGCTTCTGGGTGGTGCAATGCATAATTTGAGCAGTAGATCTCATGATATTGAGTCTACTTTTACATTGCCTTCATTGTGCAGTGAATCCACTGCTAGATACTATTTTGGTATTCCATGCCTGGGACTCAGGGATTCTGTAAACATTCAGATAATGATGGTGGCTGAGGCTCAATGAGCACAAAAGGCAAAACCATACTCATAAGAGTTGTCTGTCCCTATGAGTGCTAACCACTAGCCCTTTCAGGATGGAAGAGGCCCAATGTAGTCAACTGTCTACCATAGGCCAGCTCATGCTCTTAAGTAACAGTGTCATATTAGGGATGTAGCATTGGTTTGTATGGTTGGTAGGTTGGGCATTCAGAGATGACAATAACTAGAGTAGTCGTAGGAAGTGGAGGTCTATGATGTTAGACTCATGCCCACCCTCCATTTCTTCCACTATGGTTATTCCCGTCATTTACCCTTGTGCAAGTTCTGGGGCTGCTGCTGCTGCTGCTGCTGATTGTCTAATTTCAATGAGATGAGTTGTATTCTTGGTTATTTAATGTGTTTTCTGCTAGACATTAAAATGTGATACAAAAAATCTTTATGCTTTATTTCTACTTCCATATACCACTAACATATCTTCTATTTCTTTCTTTTGTGTCCCTGATCAGACATCTAGACCATTGGCCATTGCCCAGAATCTACATATATACTAGCACTGACCCATTTTCTTTTCCACACAGCCTGTCTGACCAGACATATATACATATAATATCATTTTCTTTTCTAAGCATTGGAAGATGTTCTTTCTCCATTATTCCTTAAGGCTACCCATAAGGATGGCTGGAATAAAATCATCATCTCTTTTTTGCTTTTCATCACATACTTGGCCAATTGTCATGTGAAGATTGGGTTTTTTTCCTCCCTCCTTTAGCTCATATGGGACCTCTATATGGCCTTAAGTATGAGCTGAAGGAGGGGCGCTGATGCAATTTTGAGATGTGACTTGGGTGACTGCTTGTGCCCTCTTGCCATGGTTGGATTTGGTATAGAGGTAACCTTTCTACCTTACAGTGTACTGATTCTGGGTCCACCCAATTTTATGAATATTTGGGTCTGACAGAATTAAGACAAAAATGCCTGGCTTTTATACTCCTGCCTTCCTTAGACACCAGATATATGTTGCTTCAGAAAAGTTCTGATTGCAGGTGAGGTGGCTTTCTGTTGATAGCTTTCCCAAGAGGAAAGAACATTCCAAATGGAGCTATTAGAATAGGTAGAGCCATGATGATATGGCATTTTCATGTGATAGATTTTTTTTTAAGATTTTATTTATTTATTTGACAGAGAGAGAGAGAGATTGCAAGTAGGCAGAGACAGGCTGTGGAGGTGGGTAGGGAAGCAGGCTCCCTGCTGAGCAGAGAGCCTGATGTGGGGCTTGATCCCAGGATCCTGAGATCATGACCCCAGCCGAAGGCAGAGGCTCAACTCACTGAGCCACCCAGGTGCCCCCGATAAAATGTTTTTATGTTATTAGAACATAAAATACAAGGCAGAGAGATGCTGAAGGTAAGATTGTACAGTTATATCAAGGTCATGCCATGGAGGGCTTGTGTATGCAGTGCTAAATAAGGATTATGAATGTGAAATACTGATTTTTTGTTGAGTTATTACTACATGCCTTTTGTTTTATTTATAATATTCTCATTTAGTCCTGAGGTTGCCAAGATATTATTATTGACCATTTACATATCAGGAACAAGGCTCAAAGAGGATATGTAACTTCCAAGATCATATATTTAATACATAAAAGATTGGAACTTCTTTTGCCATTAAATCCTATTCTGTATCACAAAAACATTCATTAATTGACTGAGAGCGTGAGAGTCACATGGTCGGACTTTCAATTTAGACAGATAATTCTATGGGAAAAAATATGAGGATCGACCATATGTCAGAAATGTGGAAGATTGGATAGGATGCTGTTATAAAAATCTAGTTGACAAATGATAAGGGCCTGGCCGAAGAATGGGGATGGAGAGGAGGGGTTAGAATTTAAAAAGAAATTAAAAAAAAAAAAAAAACCAAAACAAAATAAAGTTATCAAAACATTGAGAATGGCTGAAAGTAGAGATTTCAGAACATCATGAATTAAGGAGGACTTCAGATTCCTGTTTTAGGGGAAATTGTGAATGGTGGTACTATCAACAAAAGGTATACTTTTGGGTATAATTACTTGTGTATATGTGTGTCTCTTCCATTAAAATGTGGTCAGAGACTACTAATTATTTCTGTGTTCCAGCCCTTAATATACTACTTGACTCAATCTGTCAGTGTAGATAGGAATGGATTTTACCGATAATTTAATCACCACCATCATAACATGAAATTAATTGAGTCAATATTGTTCAAGGATAATAAACTTTTTGAGGAATATGAGAAAACATTTATAATATGTCTTCATTACAATTTTCATTTTGAAGAAGTATAATTTCTGCTTATTGAGGATTCCTATATTTATCTTTCTTCTAGCATACTCACTTTTTAAATTATTTTTTTATTTTTTATTTATTTTTAATTTTATTTTTTATAAACATATAATGTATTTTTATCCCCAGGGGTACAGGTCTGTGAATCGCCAGGTTTACACACTTCATAGCACTCATCATAGTACATACCCTCCCCAATGTCCATAACCCCCCACTCCCCTCTCCCAAACACCCTCCCCCCAGCAACCCTCAGTTTGTTTTGTGAGATTAAGAGTCACTTATGGTTTGTCCCCCTCCCAATCCCATCTTGTTTCATTCATTCTTCTCTTACCCCTTAACCCCCCCCCGTTGCATCCCCACTTCCTCATATCAGGGAGATCATATGATAATTGCCTTTCTCTGATTAGCATACTCACTTTTAAGTGTTAAAAAAATTCACTTCACTTCTAGAAAACAATTATTTACACAGAACACATGAATCAGGTGAGAATTTTGGCAGATAACTCAAACAGGTACCTGGTAAAATTAATGTATGAGCACAATTATGACACGTTTTGGTACGAGAGTCTTGATACAATGAGTCTTTCACTTTCTGTTCACTGATATGATGGACCTTTTACTTACCTTTTAATGTCATGTGCTTTCTAAATAAAATAACATTTAACTGAATTCTTTTAAAATTACAGTAAACCCTTAAACCCTTAAGCTTCTTCTGTTTTATAATAAATTATGCTATTATTTAGAAAGACATTAGTATATTTTTATTAGTTAAGTATCTAGGCTTATAAAGTGATTTAATTAGTACATGAACCAGGTATGTATAATTGTAACAGAAGAATTTAAGAATGTCCAACAAATACTGTCTACTTGTTTTATTCAAATAGCCATGTGGAAAGAGTCTAAGTTCTGTAGTCAGATCCAATTTGAAACTAACCTTGGTTACTTGCTATTTGGGTAGAGCAGTCACATAACCTCAAGACTCAGTTCCTTGTTGTAATATGATGATGATAAAACCTTTGCAAGATTATTGCCAGGATTATAGATAATGAAGGTAATGTATCTGGCATATAATAGGTAGTCAGTAACAGGAGTTGTTATTATGGTTGTTGTTATTAATTAATACTGGTTGTGCAAGTGTGATTTACAAGCTTTATGACCTGGTGACATGAGCTCTTTGAGCTCTTCCATTTATTTCTCAGCCCATACTTGTGAAGGGATGTGAATCACATCTGAATTTCAGTCTAAATATAGTTGTAGGGTAGGGCCAGTGGGTCGGTTATAGTAATATAACTGTGTTACCACCAGACAATCTAAAAGTCAACCCCTGACTTGATCAGGAGTTTTCTCAAAGAACTGTGAGAAAATCCTTGAAGTTTAAATGTCTTTTGTGTTTTACTTGCTGAAATCGAATGGAAGATTTGCCATTTGGGAATTGCCTGCATCAGTGCTTCTTTCCATTAGCAAAGATAGGTGAAAGTTGACTGTAATTAGCTGTAATTAGCTACTGATCTTTTTGGACAACCAGAAAATCTGGTTTTTCCTCCAGACATTAAAAGGGCACTCAGAAAAGATAGAACTTTTGTAGCAGATAATTTTAAAGCAGATGATATTGAATCCTTCAAAAGCAGCACTTTTACCATTGTTGGTTCTGTATGTATTTTTAGCATATTTGTTAAGATGTGTCATTGCCTAATGGGGGAATTAAGAAAGAACAAAACATGTAAGAATTTTCCAACTGGCTGTATAGTGCTGTATATGAAACACTGAAGCTAATTGAATTGAATGGCTTTGAGCCCTTGGAAGTCACAAAGTGACAGGGTTTGCTTGACAGCTAGTGAGCGATTATTTCCCGTCCCACTGATTAATTTGGTCAATTAGTGGCAAATAAGAATGTCACAAGTGGAAAGGGTAATGAGAGTCATTATAAATGTAAAAGTAAAATTGAGGGCAACCTTGTCACAAAGGGGTCTGCTTTGGGTAGCTCAGGCACTGATGGGACTAAGAGTTTGTTCTCATTTCTGTCTCTCTTTCCTTAGAGACTGAATCAATTTGACCAGAATGTCTAGGAAATCAAAATGGACCCATGGCAACATTTTCTAATGTACATATAGAAAACTTTTTTTTTTTAAGTAGCATTTAAAATATTTATCTTTTATTTGGTCTTTTAGTTATATTATCAAATTAAAATTTGCAGTTGTATTTTAGAACAACTGAGATAGATGCAGATTTGAATACTCCAAATGCTGAGTATACCTATGATTTCCTAATTGGAGAATGCTAACTGAAGCATTAGAACAAGACCACTGTGTTGGTTTTCTGTGCCTGCTGTAAAAAATTAGTGCAAAATGGGTTACCTAAAACAACAGAAATTTATTCTTTCTCAGTTCTGGAGGCCAGAAGTCTGAAATGAAGGCACTGGCAGAGGTAGTTCCTGTTGAAATGGCCCCCTAGCATAGAGGGCAAGGAGAGACTGAAGAAAGAGACAGATCACTTCAGATTGATAGATGGCAGTTTTAATTAAAGCAAGGGAACTTACTTATGAGGCTTGTCTTGAGTGAATAAAAGAGAAAATAGATATCTATACCTGCCCACCAGAATCTTAAAATTTTATATACAGGCCTTAACTAGGTCCAGTCACATATACTGTCCAGATGGTCTCAACAAAACCTTACTGTCTCAAGGCCATGTCCTTGGAATGGCTCCCACTAGAGGAACAGTTGGGTGAGCTATATATTCAAAGGACACTGGAGAGGGCCTCTGCCCAGATCCACCTCAGGAGTCAACCAGTGGTCATATTTTCTCTATTACTCCCTCCAACAATTACTTCTGGAGGCTCTGAGGAAAAGTCTGTTCTGTATATCTCTCTTAGTTTCTGGTAGCTGCTGGAAATCCTTGGCATTCCTTGGCTTGTAAATCTGGCATAATTCCAGATACTGCCTTCTTCACAAGTTCTCTCTGTGTGTCTTCTTTCCTCTTCCTCTAAGGTCAGTTGCCATTGGATTTAGTGCACACCTTAACGCAGGATGATTTGGTCTTGAGATTCTTAATTTACATCTGCAAAGACCCTTTTTCCAAAAAAGGTTATGTTTACAGGTTATAGTGGAATATATCTTTTGGGGGACCACCATTTAATCCTCCACATTCATTTTTACAATGAATCATGTCCCAAGAATAAAACTGAAAGGCTCTATGAGGTAAAGAGGATTCTGTATGTGCACAGACAAGAATTTGTGGTCTTTGCACTATGACTTCAGCTCGCAATGGCTGATGAGCTGATAGTGCCTACCAGACCCAAAGTAGCCTACTGACAATCATCTCTGCATCTGATGCATCTCTGTACCTCCCTTCATCAGATGCTATCGCTTCATGCTTCCTAACTTAGTGCTCTTACTTAAAGTTCCTTACATTCAATCCTAAATGTATCTATCTTTCCCCATTCCTAAAAAAGGACTGCATGATCAGGTGCTACACTGTCCTAGAGATGAATTCAGTTGAAAGGCTGAAATAATATTCTTGGGAAAGGATATATTTTTTTCTTTGAATTCAACTTTTATATTTCATTTGTCCTGCTTTCCTTTAGTTTGGCTTTTGAGCATTTTTGGCTAGGAACATCTCTTGTACTTGTAAATGGCTTTCTGATACTATATCATGACTTTCCTTTAGATGGTATACTGTTGACAGATATCTTCCCCTAAAATAACAAATCACAGTTTTGGTTGAACTTTTTGGTGATCCCATAATTAGCATGAGATAAACTAGAAAAGCATTCACATGAAATAAAATTCAACTCTAACCTACACCCTTGGCTTTGTTTCCCCCTCACAACTCTTATATCCATGATATGAGAAGATGAACAATGAATGAGTTTCTCACTAGGCCCCAAAATGTGTAACTCTGTCACATTTTCTATGCCTTTGTGCACACTGATTCCTATATTTGAAATGTGTTCTACCTTTTCCTTTTGACTCCTTATTAATCCTTCAAAACCCATTGCATATATCTTCCCTTCTCTAACACCTTCGCACACTCCTGGTGGTATAGGTAGTCTCTTCCCTCTCAGCACTATGTTTATGCCAATAGTATATCAAATATAAGGCCGTATTAACAATGTATGTGTAGTCATTCATTCAAAGACATGCTTGAGTGAACTCACTATGTTCAGGAACTATGTGCTGTAATTTTCTGAATATGCTTACTTCACTGGTCATTAAGCCCCATGGGGAAAATTATGGATTTTGTATCCATAGTGCCTCATACAATGACTATGAGATCCAAATAAATGCTTTACAAATACATGAATGAATATGCAAATGAAAGGAGAGATTGAATGTTGCTAAAGAATATTTTGGTCAATTCAGATATATTCTTAGGCTGTAGATATACCTGTCAACCTTCTTAACTTATGATTCTTTACATTCCATCATATAATTTACTTACTATTATATAACAGAATTAAACTTTTATTCTAAGAAAAAAATATATATTCAAAGCATAACTAAAATACTTGAGAATGAAAGGACCAAGTATTGGCTTTCTTCAGAAGTGATATGTCAACTATTTTACATTCAGACCATCTAGAAATTAATCTCTGTCTAAACGTAAATTCCCTCTAAAAAGCATTCTGTAATAAAAACAGGGTTGGCTGTGCCCTTTAATGCTTCCTGGGGTGACTCGTCAAGGTGACACATTATATACATTACATCAGTGTGCCTTATTGTCAACCTCTGATTTGTCTGCTCTGTCCTTGTGCACCTTCCCAGGCAGGAAAGCACTGAAAGTACATGCTGAGGTGGAGGGGGCTGTATTTGGCAATAAATGCAAGGGCGCTGAAGACACATGCTTTAGGTTGACATGTAATATCTCATTCAGAGTTTCATTATCATTAAAATAAAAAGGGAGACGGAGGTGAGTAGAAAAGGGGATGGTAATTCATATCCTAAATGGAATATCGGGCTTTCATATGTCCTGTTTTATATGGCAAGGCCAGCAGCCTTTGAATGCAACATCCTTCTCTGTAACATACCTTGACTTTGACACTGCACCTTGATGAATGCCTAGTCAATGCACTGTTTCTCTCCCTTATATTTTGTTGGAACAAATAGTAAGTTGTCCATTTTTTTCCACACTTTATTAAGTGTATCTCTATTGATGTCCATCTGTAAAGCAAATTAACAGGAATAAGAAAGGAATAAGTCTTTATTCATGCAAAGCAATGAAATTATAATCCCAGAAATACAAAACACATGTTCCTCATTACCCTTATCAAATGGATAACAGAGTTTATTTATTTATTTTTTTAAAGATTATTTATTTATTTGACAGAGAGAGAGAGAGAGGGCTCATAAGTAGGCAGGCAGAGAGAGAGGGGGAATTAGGCTCCCCACTGAGCAGAGAGTCCGATGTGGAACTCGATCCCAGGACCCTGAGATCATGATCTGAGCTGAATGCAGAGGCTTAACCCACTGAGCCACCCTGGCTAACCTCCTGGCCAACAGAGTTTAAAAATATGACCTGACTTGTGTGTCATTCTTAATGTCCTTCAGTTAGATACCTGAAACTATTTACTACCTAAAGTATGGTATGTACTCAGGTGGTCAAAGATGGTTCACATATAATGTTCAGTTTTGCATTTTTTTAAAAAACATTAACTTTTAGTGAATGGAAATGATTTTGTGTTCAAAAGATAGTATATAGGGGCACCTGGGTGGCTCAGTCAGTTAAGCATCTGCCTTTGGCTTAGGTCATGATCCCAGGATCCTGTGATCAAGCCTGGCATCAGGTTCCCTGCAGGGAACCTGCTTCTTCCTCTCCCTCTGCCTGCCACTCTTCCCCTTCTTATGCTCTCTCTCCTTTTCAAACAAATAAATAAATAAATTTTTAAAAAGATAATATATAAGAGGCAAGATGATGCATATAAAAGCAAATGGATTAAGAGTTATCAGACATTTATGGCATTGGGCAAGTTCCTTAACCTCTTTTTGCCTCCATTTCCTCATCTGTAAAATTACAAGGTTGAATAAAGTCATAACAGCATACCCTTACATAGGATTTACTCTCTTCCTGACACTGTTCTGTGCTTTTTATATAATTCATTAAATACTCACAGAGATCGTATGGAGTGATAGCTATTATCAATTCCATTTTTTTTTTTTTATAGGTGGAGAAATACAGGCAGTGACAAGAGGTAACTTGCCCAAAGTCACACGGCTAGTAAGTGACAGAGCTCAAATTTTCACTGAGGTATTCTGACCTTGGGATCCATGTTCTTAATCATTATCCTATACTTCGAGTACTTTAGTGACTATATTTTTACTGTTGTGTAGGAAGGGGAAATGTTATCTAGAAACTAGTACCTAATTTTGTATAAAATTTGTTTTCTTGCCCAGAATCAGTAGGAGGTATAATATTCGTACACCAAGCCAGTATGAATCTGTTTTTAAAAATCTTTTATGAAATACTTTCTTGAAACCATGATGAATCATTTCAGTGGAGAGGACAAAAATAGGACAGTGGAGCTGAACATTCCCATCCTTAGTTCATCTTAGAAAGAATTTCCATTTCTTATTTATTTACTTATATTCAGCATAACAGTATTCATTGTTTTTTGCACCACACCCAGTGCTCTATGCAATTCGTGCCCTCTCTAATACCCACCACCTTGTTCCCCCAACTCCCATCCCCCGCCGCTTCAAACCCCTCAAGATTGTTTTTCAGAGTCCATAGTCTCTCATGGTTCACCTCCCCTTCCAATTTCCCCCAACTCCCTTCTCCTTCTAACTCTCCTTGTCCTCCATGCTATTTGTTATGCTCCACAAATAAGTGAAACCATATGATAATTGACTCTCTCTGCTTGACTTATTTCACTCAGCATAATCTCTTTCAGTCCCGTCCATGTTGCTACAAAAGTTTGGTATTCCTCCTTTCTGATGGAGGCATAATACTCCATAGTGTATATGGACCACATCTTCCTTATATGGCGACCGTGACCATTGCTGCTATAAACTTTGGGGTACAGATGGCCTTTATTTTCACTACATCTGTATCTTTGGGGTAAATACCCAGTAGTGCAATTGCAGGGTCATAGGGAAGCACTATTTTTAATTTCTTGAGGAATCTCCACACTGAATTTCCATTTCTTAATGATTTTGGACTGATTCAGTCAGAGTAGACAATATTTTCTAGGGATATCAATCTTTTTTTTAAAACTTTTTATTTAAATTTCAATTAGTTAACATACAGCATAATATTAGTTTTAGGTGTACAATATAGTGATTTAACACTTTCATACAACACCCAGTGCTCATCACAACAAGTGCCCATCTTAATTTCCACCACCTATATAACTCATTCCCCACTCCCCTTTCCCTCTGGTTTGTTCTCTATAATTAAGAGTCTGTTTCTTGGTCTGCCTCTCTACCTCTCTTTTTCCTCTTTGCTCATTTTGTTCTGTTTCTTTAATTCCACATATGAGTGAAATCATGTGGTATTGTCTTTTTCTGACTGACTTATTTTACTTAGCATAATACACTCTAGCTCTATCCATGTCATTGCAAATGGCAAGAGTTCATTCTTTTTTATGGTTGAGGAATACTCATTAATATATATATGTATATACATATATACACATATATATCCGCCACATCTTCTTCATCCTTTCATCCATCTATAGACATCTGGACTCCTTCCATATTTTGGCTATTGTAGATAATGCTGCTATAAATATTGAGGTGCATGTGTCTCTTCAAACTAGTATTTTTTTTATTCTTTGGGTAAATATCTATTCTTTGTATTCTTTGGGTAAATATTTATTCTTTGCTAGATCATAGGGTAGTTATATTTTTAGTTTTTTGAGGAAACTCCATACTGTTTTCCACAATGGCTATACCAATGTGCTTTTCCATTAACAGTGCAAGAAGGTTCCTTTCTCTCCACATCCTTGCCAACTACTGTTGTTTCTTATGTTGTTGATTTTAGCCATTCTGATAGGTGTGAGGCAATATTGCATTATAGTTTTGATTTGCATTTCCCTGGTGATGAGTGATAATGAACACATTTTCATGTGTTTTTGGCCATCTGTATACCTTCTTTGGGAAAATGTCTATTCATGTCTTTTGCCCATTTTTAATCAGATTATTTTGGGGGGCATTGGGTTGTATAAATTCTTTATATATTCTGGATACTAACCCTTTATCAGATATGTCATTTGCAATTATCTTCTCCCATTCTGTAGATTGCCTTTTAGTTTTGTTGATTGTTTTCTTCACTGGGCAGAAGCTTTTTATTTTGATGAATTCTACATAATTTATTTTTTATTTTGTTTCCCTTGGCTCAGGAGATAGACCTAGCAAGAAGTTGTTATGGTAGGCTATCAATCTTAAAGATTGGGTGGAAAGCATAGAACATGCATAAAATTCCTGCATATCATTATCTCCTGTATAGATATGGAAGAAACAAAAAAATATTTGGCCATGTTCCTGAGAATTGAACTTGGTTTGGCTAGAGAGAATTCTAGTTATCTTTCTATTCTTGATGATGTCAATTGGGTGCTGGATAAGAATGTGGCCACTATGAAAACTTTAAAGTGATAGATAAAATGTTATTTCTAGTAAAATTTTGACATGCCATTAGTGTTGTTTGTAAGAAATTTGTGATACTTGGACTCAAAGCCAGAATTTGAATTCAGAACATACCCTTTCACTGTCTCATGACCCGGGAAAATAAATATTTACCCTTCAGATTTGTCATCTATAAAATGTAGTTAGTAATAATAATTTATCTTAAAGGTCTGAATGATAATTAGTTTTGTATGCTTTAGGGATCATATGCAAAAAGGTATTATTATGATTGTTATGAAATATTTATTAGGCATGCCTTACCAATGAATGTGTGATATCCCTTCTCCAGTTTTCAACCTCACACTTTTTTTCCCCTGCATCTTAAAACTTGGGGTAATATTTTCCAGATTTTTCATATTCCAATTAGAGACATTTTTTTAAAACAACATATGGACTAATAGAAGAAGGAAAAAAATGAAATTTGGGAAAGGATAATAGAAAAGGAAAAAATTAGAGGAACAAAACAGTGTAGTGATCATCTTTTGAGATTTCCAGCTTGTTAGACTCCATAATATTCTGTTATATTTTGGTAATACCACTTGGCCCCT
The DNA here is from genome assembly GCF_022355385.1 of Mustela nigripes. Lineage (NCBI taxonomy): Eukaryota > Metazoa > Chordata > Mammalia > Carnivora > Mustelidae > Mustela > Mustela nigripes. The sequence continues at coordinate 37,593,053 of NC_081566.1, read as the reverse complement.
GCCTGTGGTTCCTGTGAGGCTGTCATTCACAGAATTATACTTTCAGAGAGGTGACCTGATGACCTAGACGGCCACTTGTTTTATTCATTGATCAATGGAAGCAGAGTTCTTCCCTGCACTTTTGTTGACTCTTAAAAGAGAAAAGCTCTCTTCACTTTTATATCAATAGCTGAGACAACATAAATGTGGGACTTTCTGTGGCTATGTTATCAACCCCATCCTCCCACCATATTGCAGAAGAAATTTACCTTAGTAGGAAAGAATGAGGCTAAAATAAAGAGAAAACAAAACAGAGACAATGGACATAGAAAGCCTACATAGATAACATGGTTATGTGTTTTCAGCCAGTGGTCCCTGAGGCCCAATCTACCTCTAATTTTCCCATTCAGTCAGTGAATACTTACTGAGTACCTACCAAATCAAGTGCCAAGCACTATTCTAGGTTTTGGGGGTTTAAAACACTTAAAAATGCTTGTCTTGTGGAATTTACATTCTAGTAAGAAAAGACAGATGATAAACATGAAAATCAAGTACATTACGTAGTACATTACAGAATGATAAATCCTGTGAGATACAGGGAATCAAGTAAGGTGAACAAATATGGAGGCAAAGCTGGGAGAAAGGAAGTGGGCAGGTTTTGATTTAAGTAAGAGTTACGGCAGGCGTTTGACCATATTTGAAAGAGGTGAGAGAGTGAGCCAAACAGGTACCTGGGAAGAATGATCCAGGGAGTCAAACAGCAAGTGCAGCAACCTCCAGCAAGAACATGCTAAGTATATGCCAGTGGCAAGGTAGCCAGTGTGGCTGAAATTGACTGAGAGAGAAATTGAAGGATGTAAGGCAAGAGAGGCAAAAGGGGGATCGGTCCAGATTATATAGGGTAATATAGCCATTGCAGGACTTTTGTTTTTATCTCTGTGAAATGTGAAGCCATTGCCAGGTTTTAAGCAGCAGAGTGAAAGGATCTGGATTATACATTTGAAGGACTTACTGAGAAGGACTGTAGGGAGAGGAAAATGGAAGTAGAAAAAATTAAGAAGGAGGTTATTTTAACAATTCAAGAAAAAGGTATTACTGGTGACTTGGACAAGGATGTGAGAAGAGGTTGGATTATGGTTTTGAACACAAGGCCAGTTGGATTTCCTGAGGTATAGGATGGTATTAGGAGGGAAGGAGAAAGATCAGTGATATATGAGCAACTGGCAAGTGGCTTTGCTATCAGCTGAGATTGTGAGGGCAGTAGGGGGAGCAGGAATTTAGTTTTGAACATGCTGAGTTGAAGAACTCTGTTAGACATCTGAGAGGTTACAATCGTAAGGAATTGAATATGTGATTCTGGAGTTAAGAAAATGGGTCTGTGAGAGGTATGAATTTGGAATTTAATGACATGAAAATGTAGGAGTTTGCTAAAGCAATATATGAAGGTAGAGAAAATCCAAGAACAGAGTTCTGGGGTAATCCAACATTTAGAGGTCATAGAGCTGTAGAGGTATCCCATGGAGAAAAAAAGTAAACTGTGCTGTGGGAGGGAAACCAGTAGAGGGTGGTGCTCTGTCAGGCAAGTGAAGAAAGTGGATCCGGGAGGAAGGCTTGAAAAATTGTGTTAAATGGGTCAGCATGGAAGCCACTGATGGATGGCCTTGATAGGAGGAGTTCCTGGAAGTAGTTTAAGTGCAACAGCTGGAGCAAATCTTGACTAGAATGAATGCACCTGAGAAATCATAGGAGAATAATACGCAGACACTGAGGATAAGCAACTTTGTTGTAGGCTTTGTTTGCTCTGAAGGGAAACAAATAAATAAGGTAGCATTTTATTTTTTTTTATTTTTTTTTTAAAGATTATTTATTTATTTATTTGACAGAGAGATTACATGTAGGCAGAGAGGCAGGCAGAGAGAGAGGAGGAAGCAGGCTCCCTGCTGAGCAGAGAACCCGATGTGGGACTCGATCCCAGGACTCTGGGATCATGACCTGAGCCGAAGGCAGCGGCTTAACCAACTGAGCCACCCAGGCGTCCAATAAGGTAGCATTTTAAAGCTGGAAAAAAGGATTACATTTTTTTAAAAAGTTTTCTTTTTTAAAAGGAGAAATTATAACACATTTGTAGATCAATAAGAATGATCTAGAGGGAAAGAAAAATTGCTGATGAATGAGTAAGAAGGAAAAATCACTGGATCAAATTCCCTTAGCTGGGGAGAGGAGAATGGAATTATGGGGACAAATTCAGAAGGGTTTTACAAGGAAATAATACCTCTATAGTAATAGGAAGAAAGGCAGAATCAGCAGAAATAGATACTGTTTTAGGTTAAATATAGGAGGTTAGAGTTTGGGGAAATTCTCTTTCCAGTTACTTGAGCCAATGAATTTAGCTTACACCACTTCAGATAGTTCCTAATATAACCAAAAGTCTCTTGAGAGAACAAACAAAGGAAGTTAAATAATTTCCCCAGAGTCATATAGCTAATAATATAGCACACTGCTTAATGGAATGGCACTGGAGTTAGCCAGATCTTGGAGCTTGTTTTTGATCCTAAGTCTAACCTAACTCAGGTCTATAAAGAGCTTCTTATTCATCATTCTTGCATTTGTTTGTTGAGCGACAAATAGACATCATATGGGAAAAAAATAAAAATGTGACAGTATCAATGAAGAAGAGTTACTTGATGCATTGCTAAAATACAATGGGGAGATTTCATTGGTTCAGAAATATCTAGTGAGGCTTCTGTAAAGATTGTGAGGAGTGACATTAAACTGAGACTAGAATGATGGGGAGAATTTAAGAAGCAAAGGGAACAGGAAAAGCATCTGAGGCATTTGAGATCGAGCCCCATGTCGGGCTTTCTGCTCAGAGGGGAGCCTGCTTCCTCCTCTCTCTGCCTGCCTCTCTGCCTACTTGTGATCTCTCTCCCTGTCAAATAAATAAATAAAATATTGTAAATAAATAAATAAATAAATAAATAAATACAAGTAGATCAAGATATGAGTAGGAAGAACCTGAGCTCATCTCCCCCATGGACACACCAAAATATTCAATTAATAGTACAACTATGTCTGAAAATGAGATGAAGTCTGGCAGAAAAGATCTTATATAACTAATTTTTTTTTTAAAGCCACTTTGAAATGGGTAGCAGGTGTGGAAATGGTAGCAGGAGTATTTAGGACCCACACATCTAGCTTGACTACTCTAAAGTGGGGAGGGATATAACAAACATAGAGGCTCACCCTGAGGAATGAGGGGTCTGAGCCTCCACACTAGGCTCCCCAGCCTAGAGAATCTGTACTGGGATGATGGCTCCCTATAATGTCTGGCTTTGAAAACCACTGGGACTTAAAACCAGGAAAGCTGGGAGGGGTAGCTGAGCTACCCCCTCTACTCTTAAAGGGCATGCACACAATCTCACAGTCCAAGTCAGCACAGAGGGGACAGTTTGTAAAGTACCTGAGTTTCATGTAAAGAAGATCCATTGACAAATTTCGGGCATGTGCTAGAGTGGCACCAATCTATTGGAATATTCTTCAGGAATGAAAACACTGAAAAATGCCATCATCTTCCTTCCTTCCTTCCTTCCTTTTACACTTCCCTTATATCTATCTGGCCCAGTGCAGGCAGACATCATTTCTGACACTCCATCTACTGTGCTAGTGCTATGCTATTCATCCTGTTTTGGCATTCTCTTGTGGACTCAGCTTGCCCAAACCACTTGTCCTACCCCTACACACATCCCTACTCACTTTCCTCCCTGCAGAGGAAAGATAGGCAGATATAGAGCATTCCATCCCCAAAGAGCAGAATGGATATTCTTTTCAAGAGCATATGAAATATTTCCCAAAATAGATCCCATGATAGGCCACAAAATAAGTCTGAATAAATTCATTGTTATCATATCAAGCATCTTTCCTAAACACAATGGTATGAAACTAGAAATTGATTACAAGGCAAAAACTAGGGGAAAAACAAAAACAAAACCACAAATGTTTTGAGGCTAAGCAACATGCTACTAAACAACCAACAGGTCAATGAAAAAATCGAAGAGGAAATTAAAGAGAGAGAGGCAAACCAAAAAACAGACTCTTAACTATAGAGAAAAAACTAATTGTTACTAGAGGGGAAGTGGTTGGGGGGATGGGTTAAATAGGTGATGGGGATTAAGTGCTGTGATGAGCACCTGGAGTTGTATGGAAGTGTTAAATCACAGTGTTTAAACCTGAAATTAATATTAACACTGTATTTTAACTAATGGGACTTTAAATAAAAACTTAATAAATAAAAAATATCTGAGACAAATGGAAATAGAAATACAGTGGTCCAAGATCTATGGGACACAGCAAAAGCAGTTCTAAGAGAAGTTTGTGGCTAAACAGATCTACTTCAGGAGACAAGAGAAATCTCAAATGATTTAACCTTACACGTAAAGGGTCTAGAAAAAGAAGAACAAGCAAAACCCAAAGTTAGCAGGAGAAAGGAAATAATAATGATCACAGTGAACATAAAAGAAATAGATACTAAAATTTAAAAAAAAAGTAGAAAAGATCAACAAAACTAAGAGCTGGCTCTTTGAAGAGGTAAAAAAATTTGATAAACCTTTATTTAGCAAGACTCATCGAGAAAAAAAAGAGAGAGGGCCCAAATAAATAAAATCAGAAATAGAAGAGGAGAAGTTACAACTGATATCACAGAAATACAAAGGATTGTAAGCAATTACTACAAACAATGAAACCAATTAAATAAACAAACAAACAAATAAATAAATAAAAGGAAGGAAGAAAAAAGATTACAGGCTAATGTCCCTGATGAATATAGATACAAAAATCCTTAACAAAATATAAAATATTAGCAAACCAAATTCACAATATACTACAAGGGTCATGCGCTATGATCAAATAGGATTTATTCCAGGATGCAAAGATGGTTCAGTAACTCCAAATCAATTAATGTGATATAACACATTAATAAAATGAAAGATAAAATCGTATGATCATCTCAATAGATGTAGAAAAAGCATTTGATAAAATTTTACATCTATTTATAATAAGAACTCTTAACAAAGTGGGTATAGGGGAGATATACCTCAAAATGATGCATGCCAAACGACAAACCCACAGCTAATATTATACTCAACAGTGAAAAACCGAGCACTTTATCTAAGATCTGGAACATGACAAGGATGTTGATTCTTGCCATTGTTATTCACCATAGTATTGGAGGTCCTAGCTGTAACAATTAGATAAGAAAAAGTAATAAAACGTACCAAATTGGAAAAGAAGAAGTAAAATATTTGCAGGATACATGATTCTATATGCAGAAAACTCTAGGAATGGCACTAAAAACTATTAGAACTAATAAATGAATCCAGTGAAGTTACAGGATACAAATTTAATATATATAAGTTTGTAGCATTTCTATACACTGATATTTAATTATCATAAAAGAGAAATTAAGACAACAATCAAAAACCATAAAATAACTAGAAATATGCTTAACCCAGGAGGTAACAGACTTACACTCTGAAAACTATGAGACAGTGATAAAAAAAATTGAAGATGACACAAATCAATGAAAAGATATACTATGTTCATGGATTGAAATAATTAATATTGTGAAGCAATTTACAGATTCAATGTGATCCCCATGAAAATACCAATGACATTTTTTACAGAACTATAATAAATTATCATAAATTTGTGTAGAATCAAAAAAGACCTAGAAGAGCCAAAGTAATCTTGAGAAAAGAACAATGTTGGAAGTATCACACTCCCTGATTTCAAACTATAGCTTCAAAGCTATATCAACCAAAAGAGTATGGAACTGGCACAAAAACAGACACATAGATTAATAGAACACAACAGAGAGAAATATGCAATCACTTAATCTTCAACAAAGGGCCAAGAATATTCAGTGGAGAAAAGACAGTTTCTTCAATAAATGATGTTGAGAAAACTGGACAACTAAATGCAAAAGAATAAAACTGAACCACTTTCTTATATTATATACAAAAACAAGTTCAAAATGGATTAAAGACTTAAATGTGAGACCAGAAACCATAAAACTCCTAGAAAAAAACAGAGGCTATAAGCTTTTGGTCATCAGTACTAACAATATTGTTTCGGATCTCCTTAGGCAAGTAAAACAAAACCAAAAATAAACAAATGAGACTATATCAAAATAAAAAGTTTTTGCTCAGTGAAGGAAACCATTAATAAAACAAAAAGGTAACCTATGGTATGGGAGAAGATATTTGCAAGTGATATAACTAATAAAAAGTTATCCAAAATATATAAAGGACTCACACAACTCAGTATTAAAAACCCAAACAATCTACTTAAACAATTGGCAGAACACCTGAACAGACTTTTCTTCAAAGAAGACACATAGATGACCAATAGATGCATGAAAAGATGCTCAGCATCACTAATTATCAGGGAAATGAAAATCAAAACTGCAATGAGATATCCCCTTACACTTGTCAGAAGGGCTATTATTAAAAAGCCAAGAAATAACAAGTGTTGGCAAGAATGCGGAGGAAAGAGAATTCGAGTTCACTCTTGTTAGGAGTGCGAAATGGTGAAGTCACAATGGTAAACAGTATAAAAAAAATTAAAAATACAACTTACATACAGTCCAGTATTCCACTTCCGGGTACTTATTTGAAGAAATGAAAACACAAATTTGAAAAGATAAATGTACCCCTATGTTTACTGCAGCATTATTTACAGTAGCCAACATATGGAACAATCTAAGTATACATTGATAAGTGAATGGATAAAGAAGATGTGGTATATATATATATATATATATATATATATATATTTACTTACCCATAAAAAAGAATGAAATCTTGCCTTTTGCACAACGTGGATGGACCTAGATGTTCTATGGTTAGTGAAATAAGTCAGACAAGAAAGACAAATACTGCATGATTTCACTTATATGTGGAATCTAAGAAAATAAATGAACAAACAAAGTAGAAACTCAGATACAGAGAGCAATCTGGTTGTTGCCAGAGGGGAGGAGCATGTGGGATAAGCAAATAGAGAAAGGGTATTAAAAGATACAAATTTCCATAAGACTCCGGGATGCAATGTATGGCATAGGGAATATAGTTAATAATATTGTAGCAATTTTGTATGATGACAGATGATAACTAGATTTACTTTGGTTATCACTTTATAATGTATATGAATGTTGAATCACTATATTGTACACCTGAAACTAATATAATGCTGTATGTCAACTTCATACCAGTGAAAAAAAATAGTTACTGTCATAAAGCACAAATGTAGGGTGGTATGAGGGTATATTTAAGATATTGGTGATAATAAAAACATGGTGTCACTTAAAATACTTCTACATAAACAATGTCATCTAGATCTCACAGACTAAATATTTGTTAGTGTATAAAAGGTGGTATTTTTATTTATATTTTACAGATGAGGAACGTCAGTCATTGGGAGAACTGCAATTTAAATGTCAGCTCTCTACTTCCAAAAAGCTTTCTTTTTCTCACTCAATTGTGGTTTGGTAAACATCTCCTAAAGCGTGCAAAAAAATGACAGATGATTTATAAAATAATCTTTTAGTTGCAATATGGAAAATATATGAAATAACCTGAAAATTAATGAATGGAAAAAGAAAATGTAATCATGAGTTAAGAATAAAATATATACTTTGGTGGGCAATTTTATATGAATAATATAAATATGATTTTATCCTTTTTTTCTGTTTCTAAGATTTCTTCAATAATAGGACTTTTTTTAAATTGATATGTAATTGACATTCAAAATCCTGTTAGTTTCAGGTGTACGTTATAGTGACTTGATTTTTTTTTTAGTAACAAAAATATACATTTATTTATAGCAGATAAAACTTGATGCCAATGCAAGGAGTATTTACTTCTTTTTAAAATTTTATTTATTTATTTTTATTATGTTATATTAGTCACCATACTCCTATATGGGGTTTTCATTAGTTTTTGATGTGGTGCTCCATGATTCATTGTTTTTGTATAAAACCTGTGCTCTTTGCAATATGTGCCCTCCTTAATACTTATTTTCAGGCTCACCCATCCCCCTACCTACCTCCCCCCTGAAACCCTCAGTTTCTTTCCTGGAGTCCAGAGTCTCTCATGGTTCATCTCCTGCTCTGATTTCCCCACCTTCATTTTTTCCTTCCTTCTCTTAATGTCCTCCATGCTATTCCTTATGATCCACATGTAAGTGAAACCATATGATAATTGTCTTTCTCTGCTTATTTCACTTAGCATAATCCCCACCATTTGCATCCGTGTTGATGAAAAAGTTGGGTATTCATCCTTTCTGAGGGTTAAGTAATATTCCATTGTATATATGGACCTCATCTTCTTTATCTATTCATCTGTTGAAGGGCATTTCGGCTCCTTCCATAGTTTGGCTATTATGGACATTGCTATTATGAACACTTGGGTGTATATGGCCCTTCTTTTCAATACATCTGTATCTTTGGGGTAAATCCCTAGTAGTCCAATTGCTGGTTCATAATAAGGCTCTATTTCTAACTTTTTGAGGACCTCAAACTGTTTTCCAAGGTGGCTGCACCAAGTTGCATTCCCACCAACATTGTAAGAGGGTTCCCCTTTCTCCACAGACTCTCCAACATTTATTGTTTTTTGCTTTGTCAATTTTTGCCATCCTAACAGGTATAAGGTGGTATCTCAGTGTGGTTTTGATTTGAAATTCCCTGATGGCTAATGATGATGAACATTTTTTTTTCATGTGTCTGCTAGCCATTTATATGCCTTCTGCCCATTTTTTTGACTTGATTATTTGTTTTTTTGGGTGTTGAGTTTGAGAAATTCTTTACAGATCTTGGATACCAGCCCTTTATCTGTAGTGTCATTTGCAAATACTTCTCCCATTTCATGCATTGCCTCTTTGTTGACTGTTTCCTTTGCTGTGTGGAAGTTATTGGAAGATAAACAGAGGGGAGAGGGAGCTGCCATAAGCTGGACCTGGGAAGGTGATATGATAGGGGAGAGCAGAAGTGTCCAGCGTTGGAGACCTGGCACAGACTCACAGACTGGTAGTGGCAGGGAACAGACTTCAGTGCAGCCCCCAGACAGGATCCAGGGGCAGCTTGCATTTTTGAAGCACAAAGGACAGAGATGTGCTGGCCCTGAGCTCCACCTCTGGGAGTATTGTTATGGGGCACACAACCTGAGAGGCTGTGATTTTTAGCAGTGCAGAGGGGAAGGGAGACAGTGTGGCCTGGAGAGCTCAGTGAAGAGCTGACTTGATATTTTATACATTATGAGAGGATCCCCACAATAAGACTAGTTGCCATTTGTCACCATACAAAGTTATTTTAATATTATTGACTATATTCCCTATGCTGTATATTATATCCCCGTGACTCATTTATCTTCTAGTGGGAAGCTTGTATCTCTTAATACTCTTTTTTTTTTTAATTTTTTATTTTTTATAAACATATATAAGTAAGGGTGCCCACCCTCCTATTTCCTTCCCTCTTGTAACCAACAGTATGTCTCCTGTATCTGCAAATCTGTTTCTCTTTTGTTTGGTTTGTCCATTTGAAGGTAATTAAATTTGAAACACACACACACACACACCTTCTGAAAATCAGAAAAATCTATGGTTTTAGAAGACAAAACAGAAATATAATTTGTATAGGTAAATGCTTTACCCTAATTTTAAAACTTCTCTGTCCTAAATTATAAATATTTGAAAGATGGAAAAAACTTGCTTTGTACAGTACTTTCTACTTGAATTCTTTCTTTCTTTCTTTCTTTCTTCCTTTCTTCCTTTCTTTCTTTTTTTGGATATATATAGAGAGTGCATGTACTAGTTGGGGGGCAGAGGGAGAAGGAGAGAGAATCCTAGGCAAGCTCCATGATAGTGTGGATCCTGTTGGGGGTGGGGTGGGGAAGGGGTGGTGCTTGATCTCACAACCTGAAATTAAGAGTTTGACAATTATTTGACTGAGCCACCCAGGTACCCCAAAGAATTCTTTTGAGAAGGAATTCTAAGCCTAGCATTATCAATAATATTCTGAAGTTATGAGGAAGAGATAACATTGTGATTGTAGCTGTAGCCTGTTGTGTGAGGTCCTTCCTACATTATATATGGCTATAGATTGATCAAATTAAATTGGGAGTATTTTTCAAGTGTTCTGTAATTACCTATTCTTTGTTTTGTACATTATATTGAAGAACTTGCACCTTTAAAATTTTTTTATTTATTTGTTTATTTTAAAAGATTTTATTTATTTATTTGACAGATCATAAGTAGGCAGAGAGGCAGGCAGAGAAAGAGTGGGGGAAGTGGACTCCCCTCCAAGCAGAGAGCCTGATGTGGGGTTCGATCCCAGGACCCTGGGATTATGACCTGAGCTGAAGACAGAGGCTTTAACTCACTGAGCCAAAAATTTTTATTTCAATTCCAGTTAGTTAACGTATAGTGTCATGTGTTAGTTTCAGGTATACAATATGGTGATTCAACAATTCTTCATCTGATCTTCATCACAAGTACACTCCTTAATCCCCATCACCTATTTAACCCATTCCCCACCCAATTTCCCCTCTGGTAACCATCAATTTGTTCTCTATAGTTAAGAGTCCATTTCTTGCTTTGGAGACGTGTCTAGTAAGAAGTTGCTAAGGCTGATGTCAAGGTACTTACTGCCCTTGTTCTCTTCTAGGTTTTTGATGGTTTCAGGTCTCACTTTTAGGTCTTTAATCTATTTCTAATTTATTTTTGTGTATGGTATAAGAAAGTGGGCCAGTTCTGTTCTTTTGCATGTTGCTGTCCAGTTTTCCCAACACCATTTGCTGAAGAGTCTGTCTTTTTCCCATTGGATAGCTTTTCCTGCTTTGTTGAAGATTAATTGACTGTATAGTTGTGGATTTATTTCTGGATTTTCTATTCTGTTTCACTGATCTATGTGTCTGTTTTTATGCCAGTACCATACTGTTTTGATTACTATAGCTTTGTAATATACTTGAAGTTCAGAATTGTGATGCCTCCAGCTTTGCTTTTCTTTTTCAAGATTGCTTTGTCTATTTGGAATCTTTTGTGGTTCTATATAAATTTTAGAGTTGTTTATTCTATTTCTGTGAAACATACTGTTGGTATTTTGACAGGAATTGAACTGAATGTGTAGATTCTTTTGGGGAGTATAGACATTTTAACAATATTTATTCTTCTAATCCATGAGCATGGAATGTCTTCCCATTTTCTGTGTCAGAAAACTTGATCTTAGCAGAACTTTATGCTTGGTACTGTAGGGAATGAAATGATTCTTACCCTTATGGCAATTATAATTAATATAGATGTAACAAATCAAAATATAATAATGTAAGGTAGAATGTAAATGACAGTGAGAACAGCTACTCTTCATTGAACAGCCATAATATTCTAGACTATTTCCATATTTCCATGTGTTATCTCTAATCCTATTAGCAACACTGAATAATAGAAATTATTGTCAAAAATGAAGAAATGAAAACTTTGAGCCATTAGACAATTAACCTATGGTTATGTGACAAAAAAAAAAAAAAAGAAAAAAGAGCAAAACCATAGATACATGAAGTAGAGACACAGACACACATAAATATTTATAGATATACATAAGGTATATACACATATACATATGTATACAAGTATATACATATATATATACAAGAAATAAATATATATACAAGAAATATACAACTATATATTCAAGAAATATACAATTTCTTGTATATATACAAGAAATAAACAAGAGTATTCCATGTAGTATTCCATGTATATATATATGTATCCACATACACATACAAAGTAGCTCTACATGGAATACTCTTGTTTATTTCTTTTTTTTTTTTAAAGATTTTTAATTTATTTATTTGACAGAGAGAGAGATCACAAGTAGACAGAGAGGTAGGCAGAGAGAGAGGGGGAAGCAGGCTCCCCACTGAGCAGAGAGCCTGATGTGGGGCTCAAGTCCAGGACCCTGAGATCATGACCTGAGCCGAAGGCAGGGGTTTAAGCCACTGAGCCACCCAGGCACCCCACTTTGTTCTTTTTTTTTTAAACAAGTTTTTATTACTTTTTATTGAAAACTACACTGAATGCTAAAGGTCTACCTTTACAATAAACAAATACAGTAATGGTAACTCACACTAAAATGAAACATTTCTTATAGCCATTATTTTTCTGTTTTGGAAAATTGTAAACTTTTTTTGGTCACAAACACAGGAATATCTCTATACAATAGCTCAAAATAGGCCATCTCTCAAATAAAAAGTGATGAGTCACAGAAGACTATGAATATAACATGTAACTAGTTGTTACAAATCTAATAGGATTTGTTAAAATCAGTCACACACCATTAGTGTTCACATAAATAAGATGTTATCAATGTCTAAAAATGTGGGTTTATGCATAGACAATCTGACAAGTTACCATAAAAAGTGTTTTCTGAGACATAAGAAAATGTAACATTTGCTTGAACTCTTTTAGCTCAAGACTTTCCACTCAATAATGTAGCTGAGGATCTGAAACTGAGAAATATATATTTGAATATAAACAGCTTATACAACTTAGTTCTTTCTTTTTTTTTAAATTTTATTTATTTATTTATTTATTAAATTTTTTATTTTTTATAAACATATATTTTTATCCCCAGGGGTACAGGTCTGTGAATCACCAGGTTTACACACTTCACAGCACTCACCAAAGCACATACCCTCCCCAATGTCCATAATCCCACCCCCTAACTTAGTTCTTTCTTTTTCTTTTCTTCCTTTGTTTTCCTCCCTTCCCATTCCTTCCTTCTTTCCTCCTCCTTCTTCTCCACCTCCTTCTTTTCTTCTTTGTTTCTTTCTTTCTTTCTTTCTTTTTTTTTTTTTGCATCATTGGCGGGTATTACTGAATTCACAACCAACTTGCCAGCTCAGTGTGCAATTGAGATGGGAGAGAGACTTCTGTACAGGAGCCTGAATGGTCTTCAGTCCTATGCTGGCAGTTGCCTAACACAGACAAACAGTTTTCTCCCCATTTTGTAGTAATTTAATTTTCCTATTATCAAAAGAGGTCTTCAGCCATCATGCACTGAGGGGACTAGAGTCAGATGATGGGGGTTTCCTCTTAGTATTTTTTGTTTTGACTTTTGGAACTGCTTGAAGCAACATTCTAAAGCAAGGTATTCAGGACCTGCTGTGCCCAAAGGACTAATAAAGGAAAAAGATTCATTTATTCTTTGTGATTTGATGCACAGATGAAGAGGACGACACATCATAACAGACGTTGGTTGTTAATAAATCACATCCTAATCTTTCAGCGCTCTGTAACCAGAAGACAGCTTCAGCTTTCCTGTGTCTGGGCTTCTAGCTCTTTTAACCCTGCAATATCAAAGATGCATATGTCCGGAATCAGTTAAAAAGTCAAATTCCTTTTCTCAGTTCCTGTACTTTTTCACTGTCTCTTGGTTGCAAGTTTATCTGAATGATTACCATTTGTCCTTCTCTGCTATTGTTCACTGAGGTGCTTTCTATTATCTTCGTGTTTTGTAGGCTGGCTGGGAGAAGGAGCCTGGGAAGGGTGTGGCTCTGCAGGGAGATTGTGAGTCACCAGCAGGCCTCCAGGGATGGTCCCTTCCCTGGCTTCAGAAAGTCCTCTGGGAGCCACACCCACAATGCCTGGCTCGAGGAGAGCTTTATGATCTATTACTGACTAGGGAGGGGCTATGAAAAAGAATTCCTGGTTCACAGTGTTTTAAGCTTTCGGGGATGTGACCTGTGATTGCCTGGCAGAGGCTTGCTCACTATACCAGACTATGTGGCGTTTACAAGTGAGATGCAGTGCATCTTTCAAGGGACCCTGAGCAAAACTGAAAGGCTCTGATTCATGCACTTGGAGGGCTGCCCCTTGTATCCTGCCTTCCTTGAGTGCTCAGCCTAAGACTTTCTCGTCCACCAGCCCACCATTGACCACGTTCACTAGGAATGCTCCATGCCTTACTGATGCGGTGTGGGTTATGTTCATTGAGATTATAGTGCAAAGAGACTTAGTTGCTCTGATACAGTAAGTCCTAAAGGGGACAGGCCCTCTGCATACCCAGGGTCTACTGTACCCTGTCCTTTAAGTAGGGGTCATAAAATATGATGCTGAATCCAAAGAACTTGTCTGGAACAGAAATGCAACAGAAGCGGATGAGGCCCAGTGCCTCCCTGTGGATGCGGACAACTCGCTGGGTTTTCATCTGCTTAACATTTTGGACCAGTGTGCCTTCCTGCAGCACCTGGTACAACCATGTGTTCTGCTGGTATAGGTTAAGGATGTGACAGATGCAGGAATCAGCCCCTCTCTTCTGCTGCTACTGAGGGATGTTGCACGTGGTGATCCTAAGCTTGCCAGCAGCCTTGATGTCAACGTTCTCTTAGCTGCTGCCAATCCTCATGATCACTCTCCAGGCATTGAACCTCCCCAGGTCTTCCCTAGTAAGGGTGATGGTATGGCATAAGCATCACAGAAGGCCACTGTGGCCAGGTCCCTCAGGACTGGTATCTCCATGGTCTGGTCTCTGCCACTGAGTAGAGCGACCAGAGTCAGAGGGTATAGGGGGCCATTCATGATCTGGGGGTGAATACCTTCTCAAATTCTGTTCAGTCACTGTCTCTTGATTTTGTGCTTATCCATAAGACCATTCTTTTTTTTTTTTTTTTCATTTGTTTGTTTGTTTATTTATAGTGCAACAAGTGGGGAGGGTTTGGAGGGAAAGGGAGGGGAACTCCAGCAGACCCCTTGCTGAGCTTGGAACCCAAAGGATGGGAGGACCCAGAGATCCTGACCCGAGCTGAAACAAAAAGGCCATTTCTCAACCACCTGAGCCACCTTGGCACCACAAAGTTCCATTCTTCATGGAACTTTGCAACTCTCTGATTCAAAAGGCAAAGCGATCCTCTAAGAATTTAGGGGAATGACCAGGAATGAGTGGCATTATGCCCCTATGAACCCAGTATGAAGCTGTCTATAAACTATAGTTTATACAATGGACTGTCTCTGTCTTTAAGGGAATCCAGTTTCATTGGGTCAAAACCATTTAAGGTGATGAAACTCTGATTCAGTTCTGGGCCTTGGGTGCAGGTTCAAGGCCCACCTTTCGGTCTTGCATTTTCTTGTGGCTCTTTCCCAGTTCTGTCCTGGGACCAGGAGGTGTGTCAACAGCCCTGTGGTTGTGGATGGTGGTGGACTGACCTTGGCTGCAGGGGTCAGACCCTGCACAATGGCCTGTGGGAGGAAGGAGCCATTTCTTTTGATCTTTTGTTCTATTTCCTTGCTTGACAATAGAGGCACAGAGTTTGCAGTATAAATTATTATTATTTTTTTATCTCTTTATTGTAGTTTGTGATTTTGAATGTTTTCTCATTATTCATTAAAGTGTAGAAAATTAGAAAATATATAAAAATAAAAAAGCAAATAAAAATTATCTGAGAGCTTGCCAGTGATAGTACCATTCACATTTTAGAATAATTTATCTCTATATTTACATACTTGTATATTTATGTGTATTATATATATGTTTATTTATATATGTATATAATTTTTATGGTGTAAAATTATGGTAATGTTACCTACACAACTGGCATTATATATACACACATATATACAAGTGCTTTTTCACATGATGTTTTTTCATAAGAATTTCCAGTTATCAAATAAACTTTGAAAATATTACTAAAATTCCTATAATACTCCATGTAAAGGTATTTCCACAATTTACATTTATTTATTTATTTACTTATTTATTTCAAAGATTTTATTTATTTATTTGACAGAGAGAGAGAGAGAGACTGCAAGTAGGCAGAGAGGCAGGCAGAGAGAGAGGAGGAAGCAGGCTCCCTGCTGAGCAGAAAGCCTGATGTGGGGCTTGATCCCAGGACCCTTGGATCATGACCTGAGCCGAAGGCAGAGGCTTAACCCACTGAGCCACCCAGGTGCCCCTACAATTGATATTTATATTTATAATTTTTTATATTATATATATTATATAATATGTATATTATATTATATAATATATTATGTATATTATATTTATATTTATAATTTATATTTATATCCTTTTGTTGGGTTTTGTTTTCAATTTGATACTATTACAAGCAATTCTGCATAATATATGCTGTACAACAGATTTGGTTCACAACCGATTATCTCCTTAGACTATATTCTGAGAAGAGAATTTATTCTATTAAAATGTAAGAATACCTTTAAAAGTCTTAATGAAAATCACAAAACTGTACTGTATTTAGGTGTATTTAGTCCTGTTGGGGAGATACAGGAAAACTCTCTTTAGGGCAAGGGAATATTAACAGTTTACTTACCTCAGCATTAATTCTTAAATTCAAAGTATGTACCAACAGTTCTCTTAGGTGTTGGAGATCATCAGAGATGAAAAAGGCAGTTTTGCTCCAGTGAGATATAATCCAGGGAGGTACTGTGCTTCTCCTCTAGTCAAGATCATCTTTTACTAGGAAGGCCTACCTTTCCGTCCCCCAACACAACTCCCAGTTTAGCTTATCTCTTTCCTGTGGAGGCCTTGCTGCATTTTGGTTATGGTTTCTGCTTCCTGAATCTTTACTCTTGGGTTAGATCTTAATTCTGTCTTGTGTATTCTTGGTTAAGTTAATATTTTAAACTTTTCCATCTGTAAAATGAGGATAACACTGCTACTGATATCACTGTTTTTGTTAGTTTTAAGTGACTTTATGTGTGTAAAATAGTATAGTGTCTTACATGTGATAAACTTCCAGTAAATATCAACCGTTATTATTATGTTTCTATGTTGAGAAGCCTGAGTGTCAGTCCAGTGCTTACTGAGGCCCTGAGCAGTTCTAGAGCTTAAGTTTCAATGACAGGTAAAGATCCTAAGTAAAGGTGCTATGTAGAAGGAAGTAACAGGAGACTGTTCATATCACAATAAATGGGAGGAATGCAGAGAAACAATGTTAATTAGGTGCCTTTTAGTATTTTGATTTGTCCAGTTATTGTTTTAACTGCTTTACATATATTACCTTTACCCTGCAAGTCAGGCAGGGTACAGATGAGAAAACTGAGGCAAAGGGGAACTACATGGTTTGCTTAATAATTTACAAAAAGAAGTTAATTATGGTGCTTCTCTGCTAAGCATTTAGAAAGTCTTTTTTTTTTTAAAGATATTATTTATTTATTTGACAGAGATCACAAGTAGGCAGAGAGGCAGGTGGAGAGAGAGGAGGAAGCAGGCTCCCCACGGAGCAGAGAGCCCAGTGCGGGGCTTGATCGCAGGACCCTGGGATCATGATCTGAGCCGAAAGCAGAGGCTTTAACCCACTGAGCCACTCAGGTGCCCCAGAAACAGTCTTTTACCAGTGCTTTCAGTAACTCTTCAGAGTAGTCACTGAAATAAATATTATTGTTCTCACTTTATGGATGAGGAAACTAGTACTATCAGGAAAGTATCTCTGGTTCCATGACTAGGAAGGATAGTTGCATTTGAATACACAGTGGCAAGCCACCCAGACGGTGTGTTTTTTTCTTCCCACAATACCTCTCACTTTCAGGAATACACAGTTAATTGTATTAAGATTTATATTTTATATAAGTTATTTTATAACTAATGTAATTTATAACTTTATAATATGTTTATCTAATACATATAAAATATATATATTTGTATTTGTATAACTAATACCTATATCTATATCTATATAGATATATATGTATTTGTTTTCTACCATTCATCCAGTACACCACAATCTAAAGACAAGAATATCATAAAGTAAATGAGTAGGTTTTTTTTTTTTTTAAGATTTTTATTTATGTATTTGACAGAGAGAGACACAATGAGAGAGGGAACACAAGCAGGGGGAGTGGGAGAGGGAGAAGCAGGCTTTCTGCTGAGCAGGGAGCCCTATGCGATGATGATGCTGTGGGGTTCAATCCCAGGACCCTGGGATCATGAACTAGGCCATAGGAAGATGCTTAATACCCAGGTGCCCCAACGAGTAGGTTTTTCCCAATGAACTTAAGGATTTAACATTATTCTAATTTTGAACTTGCTTTAGCCTAGAAACATACAGATGCAATCATTTGACTTTTGACAATTGTATAAAAAATAATTGTAGCTTTTCACCTTTTTCAAAGCCAACATTTAAATGAGGACAACAAAATCTGATTTGAAAGTCTTTATTAGGTCATTCCCCAAAGAATCTTAATTGTAACAAATGCTCTTCTTGCCAACTGGTAGAGTTTTCCCATTAGGGCTGTGTGTTTATTCTACAATATGGAACATAATTTGAAAAGGAAGTTCAAGGCCTAGCACTGCTATGTGTGACTGGACATATTGAAATCCAATAGGATTGCAGAAGTAAGTGAACAGCAGGTGCTCCATCTGTAGACCCCTCAATAATGAGTTTAAACAAGTGAAGTCTCATCTCTCAGTTTCACTCTCCCTGTCAGTTGGAAAATTAACAAGACACATTTTGGAGTGCAGATGAGGTCACTAGAAAGAGCTCTAGGCCTTTTCCTTAAGATTAAAATATTAGATAATAGGTTTATTAGATCGAAGTGTACATTGAGGCTTTAAATGCAAAACCACATTCTCTGTCTTTCAAGTAAGCCTAATCAGTTTTCTGAACCAAACTATGTCCGGTTTGTTTGTTAAAAGTCAGTCACTAAGGTTTTAAACCCCAGGTCAGTGGTCCTTAACAAAATTCCTCTGTGCTGTAGAATGTATTTAACTTCTTCCACCAGAGTCAAGATTTGACAGAAATAAGCATTTAATACAGATCCACAGGGCTTTACCTGCAGTTCCAAACTTAGAACAATTTTGAAAATAGAGCTTTAATAAAAATGACCTCAAATTTCTATAAAATAACCAATCCTAAATGTTTAGTTAGATGAGTTTTGACAACTGTATATACCTGGGCAACTTCCCATACTTTCAAAAAAGAAGGAAACTATTTCTGTTACTCCACAAAGGTTCCTTATCTTGCAGCCTGCTCCCTTTTGTCCACAATCTTCCCAGAAACCATGTTCTAATTTTTCAATCACCTCAGATTAGTTTTGCCTGTTGTTGGACTTCACATCAACAGAGTCATATAGCAGCTGAATTATTTCATTCAAAAACTTTTGAGATTCATCCTTATTGTATCTGAAATATGTTCCCTTTTTCCTGAGTTGCATTCCATTATATAAATATAACACACTATGTATATCCTTCTGTTGATGAACATTTGGATTGTTTCTAGTTGTTGGCTTATGAATAATGTTGGTATGACTCTCCTTGTACAAGTCTTTTTTGTGGGTATCTATTTTTATTTTTTATGGGTAAATATCTAGGAATGGAATTGCTGGGTCATAAGTTAGATATTTAACTTAAGTAAATGCAAAATAGTTTCTAAAGTTGTTTTACTCTGTCATACTCCCACCAGCAAAGTATGAGAATACTGGCTGTTTTTATTCCCACCAATATTTGGTATTGTTGGTCTTGGTCCTTTGGACTTTAAATACTCTAGTGGATATGAAATGGTATAACATTGTGGGTTTAATTTATATTTTCTGATTACTAGTATTGAACATTTTTATGGGCCATTCATACCTCCTGCTTTATGAGGAGGTTTGCAATTTCTTTTTACCCTTTTTTGATTAAGATCTTTAAATTGTTGATTGTTAGAATTATTATATTTTTTTTTACAATTCTTTATATATTTTGGATATAAACCTACTGCCAGGTATGTGTACTGCAAATATTGTTTTTCCCATAGTCTGTGGTTTGACGATTAACTGAAAACCAAACATTTTAAGATACATTTGAATAAATTCATTTAGCAGGAAATCCTAATCTGAAATAACATATAGTCTTTACTTATGCCACTTAGTATCAATATTCATATGTTTCATTGTAAAAATATTAATGTATTTCATTACATGGTATTATGTCAGAACCTACTGGAGGTTTTCCATCATTTATGGTATATATACTGTTCTACAGTCAGGAATATTTATAATTTCAAAAACATTCAGTCATAAGAGTTAGGAATTGGATGTATTGGTCTTTACATGTCCTAGAATGGAGATAATGTTATCAGAATGCTGAGTGGTACAATGTGGCAAAAATATTGGCAACTTACATAAATATACTTCATTTAATTGTCATTATTGTAAAAGTTTCTAATGGATGTCATGTAAAATTACAAGGTTTTAGAAGTCATAAACCATGCTTATTTTTAACTCTTTCAATGTAAATAGCAAATTAAATTTAGTTAGTTAAGTTATAGAAATAAATCAAAAGTATTTATTATAGTGATGCATAGTCTGATAAATAAAATGGATTTTTCCATTGTGAATTGTTCAAGTTGTTTATAGGAGCTTTCATCTCTGACTTGATAATCCTTTATATATTTCCTTACTTTCGGTACATTTGCCTTAGAAACCTGTTTCTCAAAAGAACAGTGTAAACCAAATTTTCGGTTGTAATAACTGAAAAAAAATATATATGTATGTGTACATACATGTGTATGTGTATATATTTATATGTGTGTATATATGTGTGTGTATATATATGTGTGTATACATATATATGTATAATGTATATTTATATATGTATAAATAAGTAAAATCTTATATATGTATGTGTGTATGTGTATATGTATATGTATATGTATATGTATACACACATACATATATAAGATTTTACTTATTTATTTGTGAGAGAGAAAGAAAGAACGAGCACACAAGCAGAGGGTGTGGCAGGTAGAGGGAGAAGCAGTCTCCCCACTGAGTGAGGAGACTGATGTGGGACTCGATCCCAGGACCCTGGGATCATGACCTGAGCCTAAGGCAGATGCTTAACTGACTGAGCTACCCAAGCATATCCTTAAAAATATATTCGGCTGATTTTTGGTTTTAGATAATAAGCATTCATTGCTGGCAAGATGGCAAGCTATGCAAAACTGAGAGCAGTAGTTAGTAAAATAGTTTGTGAGTTCTTAAATAGATCAGCAGTTAAGATGTGAGTTTAGGTAAAATTGAGAACCCCTTTTTTGTTTAAAAAATTTTTTTTGCTTATTTTATTTTATTTTATCTTACCTATCTTATCTTACTTTATTTCATTGTGATAAGTGTACTCTTTAATCTCCATCCCCTATTTTCCTCATAGCTCCACCCACCTCCCCTCTGGTAACCATCAGTTTGTTCTCTATTGTTAAGAGTCTGTTAAGAGTTCTTGCTTTGTCTCTCTTATTTATGCTCATTTATTTTGTTTTTTAAATTCCACGTATGAGTGAGATCTTATGGTATTTGCCTTTCTGTGACTGACATTTCGCTTATCACAATACTCTAGCTCCATCCATGTCATTGCAAATGGCAAGATTCCATTCTTTTTTATGGCTGAATAATATTCCAATTATATATATATTTATATAAGGTATATGTAAATATATATATTTATATGTCTATAAAATCACTTCTTTTTCCATTCATCTATTGATGAACACTTGGGTTTCTTTTATATTTCTATATCTTTGCTATTGTGAATAATGGCTATAAATATAGCAGTGCATACATCCCTTTGAATTAGGGATTTTTTGAATTTTAGTGTTTTTGTATTTTTGGCATAAATACCCAGTAGTTCAGTTACTGGATCATAGAGTAGTTCTATTTTTAGCTTTTTGAGGAAACCCCATACTGTTTTCCACAGTAGCTGTACCAGTTTGCATTCCCACCGACAGTGCAAGAGGGTTCCTTTCTCCACGTCCTCACCAACACCTGTTGTTTCTTGTGTTCTTTGTTTTAGTCATTCTGACGGTGTTGCAGTTTTGATTTGAATTCCCTAATACTAAGTGATGATGACCATCTTTTCATTTGTCTTTTGGTCATCTCTATGCCTTTGGAGAAATGTCTGTTTATGCCTTCTGCCCATTTTAAGTGGATTATTTGTTTTTTGAGTGTTGAGTTTATCAGTTATTTATAAATTCTGAATACTAACCTTTTATTGGATACGCCATTTGAAAATACCTTCTCCCATTCTGTAGTTTGCCTTTTAGTTCTGTTGATTTTTAAAGTTAAGAACTCTTAATTCTGTTATGTTGACATACATGAATAATTTTGATTATATTAAGTACCAAAAAGTGTTTTGGAGAAGTTATGAAAATAATTTATGTATTTTGTCTTTTTTAGTTTTAATTTATTTCTCACTCAAAAGACCTTTATTGTGTTTGCATGTCCTTTTTTTTGGCATAAGAAAACATGTATTTAATACATTTTGTTGAGTTATGTTTTGATCATATCCTTGGACTGCTTTTGAAAAGTAAAATTAAATATATTGATTTTAGGGATGCCTGGATGGCTCAGTTGGTTAAGCATCTGCCTTTGGCTCAGGTTGAGTCCCACATCAGCGTCCTTGTTCATCAGGGAGCTTGCTTCTCCCGCTGCCTGCTGCCCCTGCTGCTTATGCTCTCTCTCTCTCTAACAAATAAATAAAATCTTATAAATAAATAAATATATTGATTTTACATCATGCTATCCATTTCATGGATTATAAAATAGTAACTTTGACTATTGGGAAATATTTCACTCTTTCTTATATTTCTTAATTATTAATACTATTTTTAAAGATTTATTTATTTTAGAGAGAGCATGAACGAGCATGTGTGAGAGCATGATCAGGGGGGAGGGGCAGAGGGAGAGAAGCCGACTCCCTGTTGACCATGGTGATCAGGACCTGAGCTGAAATAAAGAGTCCCACACTTAACCCACTGAGCCAACCAGGCACCTTTCTTATTATTTCTCAATGTTAAGGAACTTTTAAAAATATCTGTGGAAGAATTGCATAGGTGATTGAGAAGTCATTGAAGTCTTTAAAGATATTCATATCTAATAAACCCATGCTATTGGGACATAAGATATTTACAGAAAGATTTTTTTCCCTTAAGAACTTTTAATTTAAAATTATATAAATTAGTCATTATTAAAAGGTAAATAAATGATTGTTTCTCTTTATTTTGTTAAAAATGAACTAACTATAAAAACATGTAGTAGGTACACAATACATTTTATTTTTTTCCCCAGTCCATTTTAATTCTACAGTAATGAATTAGAATAAATTGGAGAATTTCCATTTTTATATACCAGAATTTTAACTGCATATGTACCTACTTGTAAGTCAGAAAGGTAATGGCCAGTCAGAGATAGATGGTACTTTACTCTTAATTGAAGCATAAAATTATTAGCCAAGAAATATGTAATTCTTCAAAAAACAGAATATTGCTTATAGTCATTGTTTAGGGGCTTAATTATATTCCCTCCCAAATTCATATGCTGTTGCCCTAACCTCTGGTTCCTCAGAATGTGGCAGTATGTGGAGATAGAGCCTTTAAATAGGTAATTAATTTAGGCCCTTAGCATGTGCCCTAATCCCATCTAACTGATGTCCTTATAAGAAGAGATTAGGATACAGAGAGAGAACCAGGGATGCAGGCACATGAAGGAAAAGGCCATGCAAAGAGACAGCAAGACCAACCCTGCCTACACCTTGATCTTACACTTCCAGCCTCCACAACTGTGAGAGAATAAATTTCTGTTGTTTAGGAACCTGGTTTATGATATTTTTGTCATGTAATATGACAATTTTGTAATATGATTATCAAGCCAGAAATAAGGATGTTAGGCTTGGGAAGGGAAGATGAGAGAAAGAAAAGTAAGTGAAAGAAATAATGAAAGAGAATTCTTTTATCCTGGAAATGGCTGAGTTATATGTCTTTTCAACTCTCATTACATTGGTCTTTCAGAAGATAATGGGGATAGTAGAAATGTTCATTGGATGTTTCCAACTACAGAGTTCTTAGAACAGATCTCTCTCTCTCTCATAGTTTAATGAGGCGATTAGAAGTGAAGATGAGTGAAAGAGTAAGTGTAACAGGTTTCTCATATACTAAAAAGTATTGGGTTACTTTTTAATCACCTTAAAGCAGGGCCATAGATGCAGAGCAAGCACACATCCCATGTCTTTTTTGTCTAGTAAGCATTATCAGACTTCACTCAATACCAGGGGTGTGAGACAAAATATTTTCAATGAACAGAAGAGAAACCACATTGAATTTGCTAATATTATTTTAATAGGCTCATTACATCCAATGTTAGTCACACCATACACTTTAAAACTGCACTGTCCAATACAGTAGTCACTAACCACATGAGACTACATAAATTTAAATTTAGTTTAATTAAAAATTCATCTCCTCAGTCATACTAGCCATATTTTGTTGGCTCCCGAATTGAATAGCCATGATATAGAACATTTCCATCATCAAAGAAAGCTCTGTTAGATGGTACTGCTTTAGAAACTAAATCTGACCAACCTTATAGAGATAGCCAGCCATATCCATTTGAACTGTTTAAAATTCCTATGCTATGTGTATCTTTCTTAGAGTTGTTTTCTGTCTCTTTTAGAGAACATATGATTTCCTTCTTCTTGCGTTAAAACCAAAAACACTGGTTTTAATGTGTACAAAAGATGATATATCAGTAACTTCTGAGTGAAAACAAATGGAGTCGGGATAGGGTAACTCTACCTTTTTGTCCTCCCAGAAAGATCAAATTTCACCTAGTGTAAAAAATTGTTTCAGTTGGGGCGCCTGGGTAGCTCAGTTGGTTAAAGCCTCTGCCTTCAGCTCGGGTCATGATCCCAAGGTCCTGGGATCAAGCCCCTCATCGGGCTCTCTGCTTCCCTTCCTCTGCCTCTCTGCCTACTTGTGATCTCTGTCTGTCAAATAGATGGATAAAATCTTAAAAAAATTTTTTTTTCTCAGTTGGCTGCATCCAGACTATTGACACGTACATACCTCTTCTCCTCATGGGGGCACCAGTGGGACCGGTGGAATAAATGTTTCAGGGGGTCTCAGTTTGTCTTCCAGCATGTTTGGGGAAGCAGAAGATGTGGCACCCTCTACCACAACTGCCTGCCCCTGCTGCCCAGTATCCTGCCCTTCCCCCCACCTCCCACCAGGGCAAAGACCAAAGCATCAAAGGAAGGCACAAATTCCTCACTGCACATTTAATTGTGCAATCCTACACCTGGGAAATGTTTTCTCTGACCAGGACTGGTGATCAGCTTATGCCCTAAAGCATGAGAAAAGGGTCATTAATTATACAGCGAACTGGGTTTTATAAGGATCACTTCAGTATGGAAAATAGAATGCAAACTGCTTTTAACTAATATGTTTCTGTGTCCTTCCCATCAAAGTGGAACATGGGAGGTTTTATACTATTTCTTATTTTTAAAAAGAAAGAAATATTGACCCTTAATTAAAAATATTGCCAGCAGGCTGTAGAGAGAAAACAGGGTTAGAATGGAAAGTATGTAAGTGTCTGGCTAGGGGCGCACTATTCTCTTTCTTCTTTAACTATAAAATATATAAAAGGTGTTAGGGCTTACAGAGCTTTTTTATTGTTTTGTTTTAAGCCTCTGAAAATGGCCTATAGAGATTTAACCCCCTTCACCCTTAAGAAAACTGTGAACCTTCCCATCTGGATCTGGAGGGAAGATTACTTGCTGTTGCTTAGCATGAAATACCCCAAAGCTGGAGTGAGGGGCCGCCCCTCTGTGGGTATTTCCCCTTTACAGCCCGCAGTGGAGATTAGGTACCTATAACTGTAACGACAGGGGAGAGCTCTCATCCTACAAGGGGAAGGTCAAAGTATGCTTGATGTCAACACAGCCCTCAAATCTGTAAAGAGGGTAAGCCAAGGGGGAGATGGATGAATGTCGTCTTTGGTAAAGTTACATGCATTCCAGGAGCTCCCACAGCCCTAATGCTGTCTTTTCTCACCATGGGCTCTTATGGTGCCTTTGACACTTACCTGCAAATTACCCAGCCTTCCTCGACTTTCTCTGTTTCTTCATCTGTAAAACAGGGACAATGAAGTCTATGCCACCATATTACTCTGAAGAAAAATAAAACACACGGAACTCCCTAGTACACAGTAGGTTTCAAATTGATGGTGGCTTTTACGGTTGTGACTATTGTATGGTTGCCTTTCCTGAATGGTGTCATAGATTCTCAGGATCACGCACACCCAAATACAGCTTTCCTGTCTCATCTCATTTATTTAGGGACCCTATGTTCAGCTTTCTCAAGTGACATCTGTGCTGGGGAAAATTTTTGTGTGTGTGTCAAAAAAATCAAGTGTTTTGATTTTCCCTCTCAGAGCTTTTCTGTTCTGCACACTCTAAGGAAAGGCCTGCTGTTTCCATACCAATTCTTTCATCGTGGGCTTTCGTGATATGATACTATAATTAAGGAGGGGCCACACGGGGATTCTATATGGTAGTAGGTAGAAGAAAAGGGGAATATTAAAAAAGTCAGAAGAAGAAAAGAAAGAAAAGAAAAAAGAGGAATACGTAGAAAGGCAAGAGTCATGGGCCAGAGTTGGGAGAATTTTGCAGGCAAAGGTGAGAAGGTTCTATGAGGGCAAGAGAAGGGGATGTTAAAGGAGAGGGGAATTTTAAGAAAGGTTCCAGTGAATAATATTTTAGAAATGTAAGGGAAAAAAGTGCTATTTAGAACTGTTCTGTTTTCCAGAGTGCTTTTGACTACACCAACCACACTAATGTTAAACACCGCAGACATTTCTTAGCAAAGTTCACAACTCAGCAAATTCTGAACTCATCCATGCAAACGTGTTCATGGAGAATGTACTTCTTGAGCAGAGGCCTCTCACCCCCCCTGTGGTCACACATGTTCCGGTGGGTAACGCACTGTGTGTCTAGTGTGACTTTATCAGGAGCTAGTTCAGACCAGGAAGAAGGTCCTAAGGAAGAGTTTTACACAATCTGGGTACCCATGGGATACCTCAAATCAAACTGTGGGAACAGCTTTTTATTCTTGTGTGCGGTATGGAGGAGACAGGAAGGCTTGAGGCTAGCCATTTTTTAAATGAGGGAAATTTTACTGGGAGACATTAACAGCCACTCCTTGTTGCTAGTACTGGCTGCCTTCAGCCTGCACCCAAGAATATCATCTGGTTTAAGAATATTCTTTTCCAGGCGCCTGGGTGGCTCAGTGGGTTAAAGCCTCTGCCTTTGGCTCAGGTCATGATCCCAGAGTCCTGGGATCGAGGTCAGAGTCCTGGGATCGAGGCCCGTCTCAGGCTCTCTGCTCAGCAGGGAGCCTGCTTCCCTTCCTCTCTCTCTGCCTCCCTCTCTGCCTACTTGTAATCTCTTGCTGTCAAATAAATAAGTAAAATCTTTTAAAAAAAGGAAAAAGAGGGACGCCTGGGTGGCTCAGTTGGTTGAGCAGCTGCCTTCGGCTCAGGTCATGATCCCAGCGTCCTGGGATCGAGTCCCACATCGGGCTCCTTGCTCGGCAGGGAGCCTGCTTCTCCCTCTGCCTCTGCCTGCCATTCTGTCTGCCTGTGCTTGCTCTCTCCCTCTCTCTCTCTGATAAATAAATAAAAAATCTTAAAAAAAAAAAAAAAAAAAAAAAAAGGAAAAAGAATATTCTTTTCCATTTGCTAAGCCCATTTGTGCCTTTTGCAGTTTGTAGAGAGGGGGTGATCAGAGAATGTGATGTTCACTCTTGCCCTCAGTTTACAAAATCATGCTATCATTCCTTTCCGTCATTTAGAATTGTAGGAAAACTTTGAAGCATTTTTAAAATTCCAAGTGGGGGTGTATTAAAACCTTTAGCAGGCCTTACCCACTGAGAAATTCAGGGAGCCTCTCCCACATATATTAAAAATAAAAACAATTCTAAATGATAGAAGAAGAATAGGTAATACAAGAGAGTTTTTTTTTTTTTTAAGGATTAACTTCTTTGATATGTCTAATTTTCTTTATATTTCCACATATATTTATTTAGTTCAGTATTTGATATGTCTAATTTAAGTAACAAAATATATTATTTCTGATATATTCCTTGTGGGGTCTCTAATCTGTTGGCACCCTAAAACACAGGTTTAGGCTAGCCAGTAGGTAACTTTCTGAATGGTAGTTGACAGGTGGATTGAGAAAGCAAATGAAGGATAAAGCCAGCTTTATGGGAACAAGGTAACTTGGCTGAGATAAATGCGTGAGGTGGAGCCCTGGATTGCAAAGTGAGACAACTAGTTGGAAGTCATCAGAATTTCTTTCTTTCTTTCTTTCTTTTTTTAAGATTTTATTTATTTATTTGACAGAGAGAGAGAGAGAGATCACAAGTAGGCAGAGAGGCAGGCAGAAAGGGGGGGGGCAGGCTCCCTGTGGATCAGAAAACCTGATGTGGGGCTCCATCCCAGGACCCTGGGACCACGACCTGAGCTGAACGCAGAGGCTTAACCCACTGAGCCACCCAGGCACCCCATTATAATTTCTAAACTACATCAGATAATCTAGCTTATTTCCTATTTTTGCCTCTCTGGTAGCACAAAGGGATTTTTCTTTATGACAAAGCTCCTAGCTAGTTTCCCCTAATAAATCTTCTTGGAAGTATCCACCATGATATTATGTACAAATATTTTAAAGCCATTTGATATTTTTCAGTTTTCTCCAAGTTATATTGCCAGAGTCCAGAAAATTGATAAAAACAATCCTTATTAAAGTAATAATGTTATTACGATGATAATGATAATAGTAGCACAAATAACTAACACTTGCATTGGACTTTACAATTTATAAAGAATGTGATTTCCCAAATATCTTTTCATCTGAACCTTCTATCAGTCATGTGATATAACAGGAGAGTTATTAAAAGTCCTATAAAAAAATTAATGAGCAAGACTTCTTCACATTTTTACAGGGACTATCTGGAGATAGGTTTTCTTGACACCAGAGATCAAAGCATTGTTACTAGCTTATAATCATGATTATCCCCCTATGGGGCAAGGGAGAGGTCCCACTGGCACTATAAAAACCACGTTATAAAATGTACCTATACTCATTTTCAAAGTACTTAATCTTTAAGGCCTATGTTAAATGTTACCTCCTCTAAGGAGCCTGCCTCACTGCCCAAGGAACATTCTTTTTTTTTCTCTAGCTGCCAGGGGTTACTCAATGAATGCTTTTATGTGTTTATGCATCCTCTGTAGATCAGGAGTCTTTCAGGATTATTTTATCCTCTTTTCTATGACTAGCATGTAATGCAGTACTTATAGCATGTAGTAGGTGCTCAGTAAATATGTATTGACTGATCCATGAAGTACGTGAGTGAATGAATTAATAAATGAATGTTTGAGACCAATGATAGGTATGAAGATAGTTTGCCAAATCAAGATTTCTAAATTTAGCGAGGATTTACAAGCTGGAGGATTAGGAGGAGCCCTTAGAATTTTAACTCAGATTCCCTCTTTGTCATTATCAAGTGTAGCTTTACATCAGCCCCCTGAAAATTGCATCTTTTGAAATATTTCAAAATATAAATAAGTCTTCAGAGATTTCAGACATGCAGAAAACGATGAGAACATTAGATGGGTCTAACAGTCCATAGGAGGATGCCTTCCAATTCTGCCCTTCCCATAGACTAAGAAATTCGTAAGCTGTAGAATGCATTTTGGGTACTCTTTTAAAGGGTTGCAAAAATTCTCAACGGCAGCAGCTTGTAGGCAAGGCTCCTGGCAACATTCTACTGATTTCTTAAGTATTCAGTTTTTTTTTAAAAAAAGAGCTCAAATGTGAAATGCATCTTCTGATCCCGGCTGCTGAAACACAGCAGTTATCATTAGCACTGATAAGCTCCTTGTCAGCACTCTGACTCTTCAGTGTAGAAAAGCTGCAGGCTTTCCTCCCTGATTAGCACAAGAGCTAGTGAAAGGCTTCAATAGCGACATTTTAGACAGATCTTCTGTAGTTTAAAACACATAATCAACAGAGTTCTTTATGGAAATCCAGTGGAAGTTCATACTTCACACCTTGGTACATTAATAACATTAATTTCACTCAGCCTTTATAATCAGAGAGTCCCACCTACAGACATTTATTTGAAGATGTCTGAGGGCCCACACAAGTAGGAAGGTAATAATACTTCTTCTAAAGAAAACTGCTCCATGGAGAAGGTGGAGATTAGGAAGAGTAATAATTATACCTGAAATGTTAATAACTGGATATCTTTTTCTGAACTCTTGCAAGTATTTACATTTAAAAAGATAAAATTGCTTAAAAAAATTAGAAGAAGAATAAGAGCAGTTTCGGTGAAAAATGGGCAATTTTCTTTTTTGTTGTTGATGTTACAGCCTAGTTTCCTTAGTGATTCTTCTATGTAAGCCTGGAAAACTGAAGGAGACCATTATTATGCAAAGCACTCTGGCACAAATGGCATTACATATCTCATACGGTAGGGAATTTCTTGAAAAAAAAAAAAAAAGAAGAAGAAGAAGAAAGAAAAAGAAAAATGAAGCATTCAGTGTTTGGGGTTTTCATGAAAATTCATTGCTGTGCTTGCCAATATTATCCTGCAGCTGGATGTATGCTACTGCTATACTGTGAGGGGAGAAATTAGAAATTCAAATAGTTTCATATTAAGCTCTTAAATTCAAGTTAGGGAATAATAGAATCTAACTTTTAATAAATTTTAACATTTCTCTATTCATAAAGGTCACATAATAAATATCATTCACAGAGATGGAAGAGTATAGGTAGAAAACGTCAAATGTCTTTAAAATTATTAGGAGATGATATGAGTGAAAATTAGAAAAGAGACCATAGTACATTTTTAAATTCAATATAAAGAAAACAAATGATGCTGTCCCATTAACAAAGCAAAGAACTCAGTTACTAAGAACTCCAAATCTAGAATATTTGCTTTGTGTATCTGTAACTTTCCTCTCGGCCCAAATGAGAATTGGATTTACTTAACTTAAAAAGATAAATGAATCACATATGTTTCAAACTTAGACTCTTGACCATACCTGTCTTAAAAGAGAAATGCCTGGAGGACTGTCAGGTTATTACAGTTCTTCCCTTTGACCTTGGCCAAAGCTAAGCTATTCCTGCCTCAGTCCTGTGTTTCCACCTTCTTGATCCATAA
Source organism: Mustela nigripes (assembly GCF_022355385.1). NCBI lineage: Eukaryota > Metazoa > Chordata > Mammalia > Carnivora > Mustelidae > Mustela > Mustela nigripes. The sequence goes on along the minus strand of NC_081566.1, from coordinate 37,562,046 downwards.
AACTTGCTGTCAGTCTACAAAGACTGAAGGAAACATCATTAAAAGGGAACCGGGCTGCTGTATAGGTGTTCAGATCTCCCAATGCCATATACATTATCTTCCAAAACTTTAACGTACTTCATGATGTTCTAGTAACATGTGTAATAATCTTTTTAGATTTGTAAATTATTTGTATTAGATTTTCAATTTTAATTTTAGTATGGTTAACCTACAGGTTATATCAGCTTTAGGTATACAATATAGTGATTCAATGATTCTATACATTGTTCAGTGTTCATCATGGTACATGTTGTACAATAAGCTTTAAGAGAAAAACAAAATAGTCTTCAGAAGGCTAGAGAAAGGTAAACTATCTTGATTTTTAAAGCAACTTTTTATTACTGAGAATGTCGAACATATTTGAAAATAAAATTATATAATAAAATCCCCAAACTTATTATACAACTTCAACAATTATCAACTCTTATACTTCTTATACTATACTCTGTTGCCCATTACATATCTACTTTCTCCTAGCCTACAAAATTTCGAGTCAAATTTCAAACATCTAATTTCATCTCTTTGTATTTCAGTATATATCTCTAAAAGAACTTACTTATTAATGTAATGAAAATATCAATATCCTAGCTAAATCATATTGCATGGAGCACTGGGTGTGATGCATAAACAATGAATCTTGGAACACTGAAAAAATAAAATAAAATAAAATTTAAAAAATAAAAATTGAACAATATTTTAAAATATTATCCTATATCCAGTAAGCATGCAGATTTCTCATTGCCTCATAAATTCCATAAGTGGATTTTACAGTTTATTTGAATAGGATCCAAATAAGTCCATATGTGGCAGTGGATTTTTTTTTTTTTTTTGTCTCTTTTAATCTTTGGTTTCCTTCTCCATCTGTATTTCTATTCCCCTTTTATGTCTTGCCTTTGTTGTTATTGTTGTTAAAGACAAGCAGGCTGTTTTTATGTACTCAAACAGGTCCCTCTTTTATATATCCTGAAAATTGGCAGTTGAATCTAGAGTTCTGATCAGATTTGTTCAGGTTTTTTTTCAAGGCAGTTTCATAGGTGGGGGAATGTTCTATCAGAAGGCAAATGATGTCTGGTTGTCTCTCTTTTTGTGATGTTAGCAGGCACTGATGCTCGGTGCTTCGATGAAGTACTTTCTTAGGGGAGAAAGTTGTGATATTCTACTTCTGTCCTTCATTATTAGCTGGAATCTGGAATGCTATTATAAAGTGAAACTTCATCTGATCTGCTGTTAGGTTACTCAGTGGTACATTAGTATTGGAAAGGTAGGGCAAATGTTTGATTATTTCTCTTTAATTTTTTTTTCTTTTAAGAGGAGAGAGGTGGAGGAGAGGGAGAGATGATGATGATGATGATGATGATGATTTTGAGATGGAGAATTTTAATCAAGCTCCACCCCCAACATGGAGTCCCACACTGGGCTTGATCTCATGACCCTGAAATCATGACCTGAGCCGAAATTGAGTCATTTACCTAACAGACTGAACACTCAGCACTGCTGATTATTTCTCTTCATTTACTGATTTCTAAAATATTGAGTTCATTTCTTTCCATGTTCTGATGATGATCAATTAGGTCTTTTTTTTTTTAATTATAATAAAGTCATGTAACTAAACATGTTTGATATATTTTGGTACATTGCACCTATTATTTTCATTGATAGTCAAATTAAATCATTTTGGGACTCCTGGCTGGCTCAGTTGGTTAAGTGTCTGCCTTGGACCCAGGTCATGACCCCAGGATCCTGGGATCAACTCCTGGATTGGGCTCCTTGCTCAGCAGGAAACCTGCTTCTCCCTCTGCCTGCCGCTCCCCCTGTTTGTGCTCGTTCTCTCTCACCCTCTCTTTCTCTTTCTCTGATGAATAAATAAAATCTTTTAAAAACACTAAATCATTTTGGCCAGGAAGAGCCTCTTCAATTTTGCTTCTGAGATCTTCTGAAACTATTTGAATCACTTTTGATAGGTTCATGGCTTTCTTGTATTATAGTTCAGCCATCTTGTATGTTTCTTGCCCCAAACGTGAATAACTTTTTGCTAAGAATCCCTGGGTCTTTTTAGTAGGAAGTGGTACTTAGAGCCCACAGCTTGGGTTTTAGGTAATAGTTGCACACATTGTACCCAAGTTGGTCATTGTTTCCTTTTCAGTAGACAGAACTAGATATAAGTTCTTGGTTTTTAAAAATAAATATTTCATGCCTTATAATGATATGTTTTTATTAAATTCAGGTTTTTACATTTGTATTTTCTTTCTTCCATACTATCAATCTCAGTTTTAATGACATAATTTTTATGTCAATGTTTCTCAGGTCATCTTTGTTCTCTGAAGCCCATTTTGTAGAAGATTCATCAGGAAAGTTCATCACTATGAACTTGTATATTGTTAATCTATCAGTAACTAGATATAAAATCTGCCTCACACTTTTTTCTTCAGGTGCCTTAAAAAAGTTATTCCATCATATCTTCTGTCATTGCTGCCATTCAACAGCATTGCCAATGAAAAGCCTAATTGTAGTCTATACTTCTTTCTAACTTAGAATTTTTATTTTTAAGTTCCAGTGATTTTATTAAACATTTTTGGTGAATTAGCTTTTTATTGCTGCTTAACAAAATACCACAAACTGAATGGCTTACAACAATACAGATTTGTCATCTTACCGGTCTCTAGGTCAGACACTTAAAATGGGTGTCACTGGGCTCTAATCAAGTTATCAGCAAAGATGCATTTCTTTATGGGGCTTTGAAGGAGAATCTACTTCCTTGTCTTTTCTTGGTTCATGGAACCCTTCCTTCATCTCCAAAGCCAGCATTATCACATCACATCTCCCTCTTTCCTCATTAGTAGTCATATCTCCCTCTGACCAGGGTCAGAAAATATTCTTCTCCTTTAAGGATTCATGTGGGTAGGTTGGGCCCACCCAGATAATATGGGATTATCTCATCTCCGATCCTTAGCCTCAATCATACCTGTAAAGTCCCTCTGTCATGCAAGGTAGCACATTCACAGTTCTGAAGATCAAGGTGCAGACATCTTGGAGGGCAGCCCCCCCCACTCTGCCTACCACTCTTTTTTTTTTTTAAACTATTTATTTGACAGAGAGAGAGATAGGTCACAAGTAGGCAGAGAGGCAGGCAGAGAGAGAGGAGGAAGCAGTCTCCCTGCTGAGCAAAGAGCCTGATGCGGGGCTCAATCCCAGGACCCTGAGACCATGACCTGAGCCAAAGGCCGAGGCTTAAACCACTGAGCCACCCAGGCGGCCCTGCCTACCACTCTTGATATTTTTTGTCCTGCGTCAATTTCCCAGGAACGTAGTGGATCATTTCAATATGAAGTTTCAAACCTTATCCTTATGTTTGAAACATTTCCTTGAATTACAGGTTTTTGTTCGTGAAGTTGTTCTATTTCATTGCTTTACTCTTCTAGGGACCTCTATGATGTATGCTGGAGCTTCTTTACCAGCTTCTATTTCATCAGTTTTATAATTTATTTTTCTGTATCTCTCTTTTATTATTTTTTTTTCTTTTCTTTTCACCTTCTATTTCCCTGAAGTTATTTTGCTTGGGTTTATATGCTCTTGTGTTTCTTCTGGTTTAGTCTTTATTTTTGAATGCTTTTTTTCCTTTTAATTCTTTTCTGGGTTTCTTTTTCAGTTTATTTATTTATTTTTTTAGAACAGTTTTAGATTAACAGAAAAATTGAACAGGTAGGTACAGAGAATTCCCATATGTTCCCCATCCCACAATACAGCTTCTCCCTTTATTAGCATCATGCATTAATGTGGTATATCTATTAAATTAGTTAACCAATATTGATACATTATGATTAATGTCCATAATTTACATTAAGTTTTTCTTTGTGTTGTTAGGTCTTTGGGTTTTAACAACTGCATAATATCATATATTCTCCATTGTAATATCCTACAGAGTAGTTTCACTGTCCTAAAAGCCCCTTATGAACTGGTGTTTTACCTATTCACCCCTCATCCTCACCCCTGTCTCTGGAAATACTATTCATCTTTTTACTTTATAATTTTGCTTTCACCAAAATGTCACAACAGTTGGAACTGAAGTCTTTTCAGCTAACTTTGGTCTCATAATAATATGCATTTAAAGTTCCTCCGTGTGTTTTTATGGCTTCTCAGCTCTTTTTTTTTTTTTTTCAATCATTGAGCAATATTCTGTTGTCTGATGTACCACAGCCTGTATATCCATTCACCTACTGAAGAACCTCTTGGTTGCTTCCAGTTTTTGGTAACTATAAATAAGCTAAGCCCGCTATAGACATTCAGGTACAGGCTTTTCTGTGTACAAATTTCAACTCCACTGGGTAAATACTTAGCAGTACAATTGCTAGGCAGTAAAATTATATTTAGGTTTCTAGAAAACTACAGTCTTCGAGTGACAGTACCCGGTGTGAACTGTACCAGCACTGATGGGAGTTCCTGACGTTATGCATCATCTCCCCATTCTCAGTTTTTGTGGATTTTAGTCATCCTAATAGGTGTATACTAGTACCTCATTGTTTTGATTTGAAATTCCCTAATAGCATATAATGTTAAACATCTTTCTTTATGCATGTTTAGATGTTCTGTCTACTTCTTTTGCCCATGGTTCATTTGGATTGTTTGGGTTCTTTACTGTTGAATGTTAAAGAGTTTTTGTACATTTTGGTTGTAAGTACTTTGTTATGTGTATGTTTTGCAACTACTTCCACCCATTTTGTGGCTTGTCTTTTTATTTTCTTAAGAGTGTCTTTAAGTAGAGCAGAAGTTTTTAATTTCCATAAAGTACAAAACATCAGTTTTTTTCAAAGAAAAGCTTTTGGTATGTGTGTAAAAACTTGATTGCTATCCAAGGTCATCTAGATTTTTTCCTGTGTTATTTTCTAGAAGTTATAGTTTTGTCTTTTACATGTAGGTCTATGATATATTTTGATTAATTTTGATAGTTTTTGTTTATTTTTTATATATTTTTATTAATTTTTGTTAAGGTATAGGCTCTTTCTACATTCATTCTCTCTCTCTCTCTCTTTCTCTCTCTCTTTTTTTTTTTTTTTTTGCATGTGTCTACTTGTTCCAGCACCATTTGTTGAAAGACTGTTCTTTCTCCATTGAGTTGCTTTTGCTCCTTTGGCAAAGATCAGTTTATATGATTATATTTTATGACTATATTTGTGAAAGTCTATTTATGGACTTTCTATTCTATGCCACTGATTTGGCTATTCTTTTGGGAATACTATGCCATCTGGATTAATTTAGCTTTATAGTAAGTCTTAAAATCAATTCTCCAATTTTTTTTCAACATTGTTTTGGCTATTCTGGGAATTTTGCCTTTCCATATAAACTTTAGAATTAGTTTGTCAGTATCCAAAAAATGAGATTTTGATTGGGATTGGTTAGGATCTACAGATAAAATTGGGAAAAATTGACATCCTAATGATACTAAGTCTTTCTACCAGTGACCATGGAAGATTTCTCCATTTGTTTAGAATGTCTTTGATTTATATTATAGTTTTCCTCACATAGATCTGTAAATGAATTGTTAGATCATTATGTTTACATTAATTAAATAATATTGTGATTTGCTTTCTTTTTTTTTTTTTTTTTTTTTGAGAAAGAGAGCACGTGAGGAAGGTGAGAGGCAGAGGCAAAGGGAGAGACAGAATCTTAAGCAGCCTCCATACTTGGCATGGAACCCACATGAGGCTTGATTTCATGATCTTGAGATCATGACCTGAGCCAAAATCAAGAGTTGGATGCTTAACTGACTAACCCCCCCAAGGTGCCCCTAAATAATATTGTGATTTACATGTCAAATTCCAAGTATTTATTGCTGGTATAAAAGAAAGAAATTCACTTTTTATATTAACCATATGTCCTGCAACTTTTATATAATCACTTATCAGTTCAAAGTGTTTTTTTTTTTTTTCATGTCATCTGCAAGGATAGTTTTATGTCTTCCTTTCCAATGTCATATTGCATTAGCTAGGATTTCTCATATAATGTTGAATGGAAGTGGTGAATGGAGTCATCTTTGTCTTACTCAAACTTATGGAGAAAGCATCTAATTTCTCACCATCAAATATGATGTTAGTTGTAGGTTATTTGCAGTTGGTTTTGATCAAGTTGAAGAAGTGCTGTTCTAGCCCCATATGGCTCAGTTTTAATCATGGACTAGTGTTGGGTTTTGTCAGGGTTTTTTTTTTTTTTTAACCTATTGATATGATTATGAGTTTTCTTCTTTAGCCATCAATGTGATGGATTAAATTAACTGATTTCTGAGTTTTGAACCAGCTTTGCATATCTGAATCAGTCTCATTTGGTCATGCTGTATAATTCCTTTTATATATCATTTAATTCAGTTTGTTAATACTTTGTTGAGGATTTTCACAGCTACATTCATGAGAGATTGGCCTTTTTCTCCCCTTTCTCATAATGTCTTGACTTGGTTTAGGCATTTTGTAATGTTGGCCTCCTATAATGAGTTAGGAAGTAATCCCTCTATTACCGTCTTCCAGAAGAGATTATAGAGAATCGATGTCATTTCTTTCTTAAATGTTTGGTAGAAGTTATCAGTGAAACCATCTGGGCCTGGTACTTTCTTTTTGGAAGATTATTAATTATTATTTTACTTTCATAGATATAGACATATTCAGATTATTTACGTTTTCTTTGTAAGTTTAAGTACCTTGTGCCTCCCCACAATAGGTCCATTTCACCTGAGTTATCAAATTTGTAGGCACAGAGTTGTACACAATATTCCTTTAGTATTCTTTTAGTGTCCCTAGAACCAATAATGATATCCTCTTTTTTACTTCTGATTTTTATAATTTATATATTCTCTCTTTTCAGTCTGGCTAGAGGTTTATAGAATTTATTTATCTTTTCAAAGTACCAGCTTTTGGTTTAGTTGATTTTCTCTGTTGATTTCCTGTTTTCAATTTCATTGATTTTTGCTCTAAATATATTGTTTCTTTTCTGCTTGCTTAGGTTTATATTGGTCTTCTTTTTCTAGTTTCCTAAGATGGAAACTATATTATTGATTTAGCTTTATTTTCTTTTGTAACATATGCCTTCAACACCATTAATTTTTCTCCATGCACTGATTTCACAGCATATCATAAATTAGGTATGTTTTATTTTCATTTTTATTTAGCTCAAAATATTTTAAAAAATTTTAAACTTCTTTTCCTACCCATGTGTTATTTAGGAATGTGTTGTTTAATCTCTAAATATGTTGGGATTTTCCAAATATGTTTCTGTTATTGTTTTCTAGTTTAATTCCATCGTGGTCTGGGAGCATACATTACATTATTTCTATTCACTTTATTTTGTTTAGGTATGTTTTATGACCCAGAGCATAGTCTATCTTGGTGAATGTTTCATGTGGTCTTGAGAAGAATGCATGTTCCACTGTTGTTGGGTCCAATTGCTTGATGGTGCTGTTAAAGTCAGCTATACCCTGAATGATTTTCTACTCATTGGATCTATCAAAATTGAAAGAAGCATACTAAAGACTCCAGCTATAATAAATAAATCTGGCTATTTCTCCTTGAAGATCTATTAGTTTTTGTCTCATGTATTTGGTGCTCTGTAATCAGGCATATGCTTGTTTAGGCTTGTTATGTCCTCTTCGAGAATTGGCCCTTTTTACATTTTGTAATGCCTTCGTTATCCTTAATACTTTTCCTTGTCCTGAAGTCGCTTTATCTGAAATTAATATAGCTATTGTGGCTTTCTTTGAATTAGTGTTACCATGGTATATCTTTCTTTAGTCCTTTCATTTACACTATCTGTGTTTGTATTTAAAGTGGATTTCTTTTAGAAAATATATGCTTTTGGGGTACCTGGGTGGCTCAGTCGATTAAGCATCCAACTCTTGATTTTGGTTCAGGTTGTGATCTCAGGGTTGTGGGATTGAGCCCTGCATTAGGCTACGTGCTCAGCACAGAATCTACCTGTTCCTCTCCCTTTGTTCTACCCTCCTCTCACATCCTCTCCCTCTTTCTCTTTAAAATAATCTAAGCTCACTTTCTAAAAACACTCATGCTTTATAGGTATTATAGGTATTTTACAACTGAGTATTTCTAATCCCCCCGCCATTTCTTATAACCTTGCTATGATTATTTATCCATATACTGTAATCACCCCATATGTTGTTCTTATTATTTTGAACAAATTGTTATCTACTAGACAATTAAGAAAGAATAAGAAAAAATTTTTTTTTTTATCTTTATTTGTTCCTTCCCTAATGTTGTTCCTTTCTTTTTTGTTTTGTTTTGTTTTGTTTTGTTTTCATGGTAATCTGAGTTTCTGACATTTATCTTTTTCCTTCTCTCTGAAGAACTTCTTTTATTTCTTGCAAGGCACATTTCACTCTACTTTCTTGTTGCTTGCATACTTTTTGATGGGAAGTCTAATGCGATTATTATCTTTGTCCTGTATGAGTGTATTAGTCTATTAGGGCTGCCATAACAAAATATCACACACTAGGTTTTAATAAGAAAAATTCATTTTCTCACAAGCCTGGAAGTTAGACATCTAAGATCAAGGTGTTGGCAGGTTTGATATATCCTGAAGCCTATCTTTTTGGCTTATAGTTGACCATTTTCTTGCTGTGTCACAAAAGAACTTTCCTTTCTGCATCTGCATCCCTGGTATCTGTCTTTCTCCTCTTCTACAAGCATCAGTCATATTTAATCAGGTCCCACCCTTATGACCTCATTTAACCATAATCATCTCCCTAAAGGCCTTATCTCCAAATCCAGTTAAAGGGGGTGTTAGAACTTCACATATGAATTTTGGGAGGACACAATTCAATCCATAATGATAGGTAAGTTATTTTATCCTGTGGTGGCTTTTTTTTTTCTTTCTTCAAGTTTTTATTTAAATTCCAGTTAGTTAGCATACAATGGAATATTAGTTTCAGGTGTCGAATTGAGTGATTCATTACTTACATTTATTACTTATATATAACACCCACAACAAGTACCCTCCTTTACAGGTGATGACCTATTTAATCCATCCCTCTTCCCAGTTTCTTTTGAGGATTTTTTTCTTTGGCATTGGATTTATGCTGCTTGAATATGATAAGCCTAGGCTTAAATATTTTTATATTTATCCTGCTTAGTGTTCAAATTTCTTAAATCTGTGCTTTTGTGTCAGTCATTAATTTTGGAAAATGTCAGCCATTTTCCTCTTCATTTGTCCATTTGTTTGTTGGTTCCTCCCTCTCTCCCTGCTTGTACCAGTAACAGTCTCCAAAATCTTTGCTGCAGGTAGGCTGATGTTGTCTTGATTCTCTGTATTTATGTGTTTCTTCAGATTTTGTCTTGGCAGCCCCACAATTTTGATTCTCTTAATGAATCTAAGAAAAATCATTGATTTTCAACTCATTCAGTGTTTTTTATTCTTTGTATGAGGCAGTGATAACTTCTAAGATCTCTACATATTGGAAGAGAAACAGAAGTCTTTCCTTATTTATGTTTATTAATTTAAACAAATTTATTAATTTGTTTTTATTTTATATCTTGCATTTCTTAATTTCCTTTATCCAATTTTGAAGTATTAAGTTACAGTTTTTATTGATTTTGTGAGCCTGCCTTTCTGTCATTTTTCTCTTCTTGTAGTGGTATTATCTTGTTCCTTATTATTCTTTTATTATAGTGACATTATTTGGGATTCAATCACAATTATTTTTTGTTGCACATTTTTGCTTTCTGAACTTTTAAAAGGGAAAAAATAGGTTAGGACAGCAGTTACCTTCATGACCCTAATGTTCTGTGTTTTGTTATTTTCATGAAATAGTAAATAATATGTAGTCATGGACTTTTTGAGATTTCCTGTTTTTGTACTTCTTCCCAGTTTTTATCTAGAACTTCTATTTCCTTCCACCCCTTATTATGAACTAAATTGTGCCCTTCCCCCTGCCAAGTGATGTGTTAAAGCCCTAATCCCCAAAATGACTGCATTTGGAAATAGGGCTTATCAGGAGGTAATAATGGTTAAGTGAGGTCATGAGAGTGGGATCTTACTCTGATAGTACTGGTATTCTTGAACCACGAGAGAGACACATCAGGGAACTCTCTCTCACCATGTATGCACAGATGAAAGGCCATGTGAGGCCGTGTGAGGACTTTTCTTTCTGAACAAACCAGAAAGAAAAGCTCCATTAGAAACCAAATTTTTTAGCACCTTGATCTTGTATTTCTAACCTCCAGAAAATAATTTCTGTTATTTAAGCCACCCACCCTGGTATTTTGTTAGAGCAAACTTAGCTGACGAAAACACCCCTTATTCATGTCCTATTCAATTTATATTCTGTTCCTGTGACTTTCTCCTTAGTGTGGGACTTTGTTTTGGAAAGAACATTGGGGTAGTTTTGATACATCATAGAGCCCACACTACTTTCATTTCTATATATCTTACTCTCAAACTCACATTTTTACGTCATATTCCAAAATTGGCCTGCCATACTTCCCACTCAGTACTTTGGCTGTTTAGAGGTTCTCCTATTTTTAGATTTGTCAGCTTCTCTAAGGTTTCCCCCATCTTGTTTATGTGTGGATATTATATGGGTCCTGCTTTTCTCCACTCGCAGTCTAGTTAATTTGTTTGTTTTGATGGGTCACTTGGAAACATTCAAAAATGACACGTCCCTGCCATTTTCCAAGAATTCTTGTTTTTTTTTAATAGAAAGGAGGACACTGGAGATTGCTTATTATTGAACTTCATATTAATATCTATTGATATAGATGTTAGAATTAAATGTTAAATGTATTAATTATAAGTACAGAGCAAAAGAAATAGCTCAGTAGGTGCCAAGTGGTCATATTAAGTGTATTAAAAATAACTATTAAACTATTAAAATACCTTAAAGTGTTTTTTATTTTTTCAGTTAATGTACATATATATTTCAGTAATTATATATATATATGCTGATGAGAATTTTAGATAGCGTTGTAATATTATTGTTCATTTTCATTTCTTTCCTTTTTTAAAAGTCTTTATTATAATTCCAATTAATTAACATATAGTGTTATATCAGTTTCAGATGTACAATAGGATGGTTCAGCACTTCCATACAACACCCAGTGCTCATCATGACAAGTGTATTTCTTAATCCCTGTCACCTACTTCACCCATCCTCCCCTCCCAACTCCTCTCTGGTAACGATCACACTGTTCTCTATAATTAAGAATTTGTTTCTTGGTTTGTCTTTCTCTGTCTCTCTCTTTTTTCCCTTTACTCATTTGTTTTGTTTCTTAAATTCCACATATGAGTGAAATCATATAGTACTTGTCTTTTTCTGGCTGATTTATTTCACTTAGCTTAATACTTTCTAGCTCCCTCCATGTTGTTGCAATGGCAAGTTTTCCATTTTCATGGCTGAATAATAGTCATAATAATATTAAATAATTATATCACATATAATAATATATGAATATATGAATAATTATATAATATATAATAATAGGTGAATAATAGTCCTATGTATATATATCTATATCTATATACACTTCTTCTTTCATCCATTCATCAGTGGATAGACACTTGGGTTGCTTCCATACCTTGGCTTTTGTAAATAATGCTGCTATAAACATAGGGGTGCATGTATCTCTTTGAATTAGTATTTTTGTGTTCTTCAGTTAAATACTCATTAGTGTGCTTATCATCTAGGGTAGTTCTATTTTTAACTTTTTAAGGAATCTCCATACTGTTTTCCACAGTGGCTGCACCAGGTTGCATTCCCACCAACAGTAAAGAGTGTTCCCTTTTCTTCACATCCTTGCCCAAACCTGTTATTTTCTTGTTTTGGTTTTAGCCATTCTGACAGGTGTGAGGTGATATCTCATTGTAATTTTGATTCATATTTCGCTGATGATAAGTGATGATGGGAATCTTTTCATGTGTCTGCTGGCCATCTGCATGTCTTCTTTGTAAAAATATCTGTTCATGTCTTCTGCCCATTTTTAATTGGATTATTTGTTTTGGGGTTATTGAGTTGTATCAATTCTTTTTTTTTTTAAGATTTTATTTATTTATTTATTTGTTTGTTTATTTGACAGACAGAGATCACAAGTAGGCAGAGAGGCAGGCAAAGAAAGCAGAGGAAGCAGACTCCCTGCTGAGCAGAGAGCTGGATCCCAGGACCCTGGGATTATGACTTGAGCCAAAGGCAGGGCTGGATCCCAGGACCCTGGGATTATGACTTGAGCCAAAGGCAGAGGCTTAACTCACTGAGCCACCCAGGCATCCCAATTCTTTTTTTTTTTTTTTAAGATTTTATTTATTTATGTATTTGTCACAGAGAGAGAGAGCACAAGCAGGCTGAGGCAGAGAGACAAGCAAGCTCCCTGCTGAGCAAGGAACCCGATGTAGGACTTGATCCCAGGACCCTGGGATCATGACCCAAGCCAAAGGCAGTGACTTAACCAACTGAGCCACCCAGGCTTCTCTGAGTTGTATCAATTCTTTATATATTTTGGATTCAAATGCTTTATCAGAGATGTCATTTGCAAATATCTTCTCTCATTTCTTAGGTTGCCTTTTAGTTTTGTTGATTATTCCCTTCACTGTGCATAAGTTTTTTATTTTGATGTAGTTTCATCATCTCAGTGATAGTATGATGTATTAGTCCATAATCTATACATTGGAAGCAAGAGAAATTTAACTCAAGCTAGCATTAACAAAAGGAAATTTTTTTGGCCCAGGAAACCAAGTTAGTTTTTCTTGTAGTGAACTAGGTCCTTGTAGGAATCCTACAGAATAAAACTGGAGCCTCAGTTCAAAGAAAACTTTTTTTTCAAATGCTTGTCTTTACTTGACTTTATACTTTCTTACTATAAGCTTTCCTGATATACTGGAAAAGAAGACCATTAACAGTTCCTAATTTACATCTTCACAGGAAAATACTCAAAAAAGAGAAAGTTCCTTTTCCTTTAACCTGAAATAAAACAGTCCTGGGAAAGAACTCTGTTGGCCTAGATTAAGTCATCTGCCCATGCTGGAATAATCACTGGACATAGAAATTAAGTGCTTTGATTAGATCTGTATCAATGGTCCAAATGTGAGTCTATGGAGGACAGATATTGCAGGTGCACTTAGTATCACAGCTATAGAGAGAGGAGGCAGATTCTGGACAGAAATAATGTCTCAATGCAACTGGACATGATTGAGTTTTTAGCCAATAACTAAAAATTATGAATTTGAGGTTAATATAGTAATTATAAACTTAGAGTATTGATTGGAATTGTTGACCTACTAAAGGTTAAGTTCTAATGATGAGCAAAATGATGTAGTGCATAGCCACATCTGATTCTATTTTACTAACTACAACAGAATCAATCAATGTATTTGAATAATAATTTGTAGAAGGCATAAACCTTGAGGGGCATAAGTAGTGTACTTGTAGATAGTAGTCTTTAATTTTATATCCATCAGTAGAGATTGACATTTATTTATTGAAGTATATATACAGTGAAAATCAATGCACCCTAACGATACAGGTTGATTAGTTTTGACAATGTAACCTACATTTCAAAATATAAATTTCATCACGCAGCAGGTTTCCAGTGTGCCACTTTCCATTCAGTTCCATTACTGAGAGGTCACTACTCTTGGAATTTCCATCCCATATAGATTAATGTTGGCTGTCCCTGAATTGCACATAATGAAATTATATGTATGTACTCTTTTGTGTTTGGATTCCTTCTCTCAACATAATATTTTTGAGATATATCCATCTTTGTACAGTTGTCCACTCATTTTCATTGCCAAGAAGTATACCATTATAATTTTTGATAATTTTTCTGTGGTTGAATATAAACGTTTTTAATTTTGGGACTTTAAGAATAATACTTCTGGGGCGCCTGGGTGGCTCAGTGGGTTGGGCCGCTGCCTTCGGCTCGGGTCATGATCTCAGGGTCCTGGGATCGAGTCCCGCATCGGGCTCTCTGCTCAGCAGAGAGCCTGCTTCCTCCTCTCTCTCTCTGCCTGCTTGTGATTTCTCTCTGTCGAATAAATAAATAAAAAAAAAAAAAAAAAAAAAAAGAATAATACTTCTTGTACAAATCTTTTTGTAGACATATGTTTTTGTTTCTCCAGGACAGTAATTGCTAGGGCATGTGCATGTTTAAATTTATAAGAAGTTTTCCAAAGTGATTGCATTCCCACCAATGATTAAAAAAAAAAAAAATCCAGTTACTCCATATCCTCACCAACATTTTATAATATCAGTTTTCTTAATTTTAGCCATTCTAGTAGGTGTGAAATAGCCCATTTTGGTTTTAATTTACATTTCCCTGATAACTAATGCTATAATATAATTTATTATGTACTTGATAGCTATTTATATCTTTCTTTTTCCTGGTAAATGTCTAATTAGGTGCTTTGATCATTTATTTTCTCAGGAGTTATTTATTTTAAATATAAATTCTTCATTAGATATTTGTATTATGCATATTTTTTGCTGACAAAATTTTTCAAAGTCTCATTGATCTTAAAATGCCTTTATTATTAAAAGATAATTGTGCTGGATATAAAATTCTAGGTTAACATATTTAGTTTTCTTTGGTACTTTAAAGATGATGTTTCATTTTCCTATAACTTGCATTTTTCTGATGAGAAGTTAATCACTTTTATCATTGTTCCCTTGGAGGTAATGTGTCTTTTCTCTGAAATTTTTTACTTACTTTTTATATTGTATTTTCAGAAACTTGTTTATGATGTGCCTGGATAAGGCTTTCTTTGCATTAACCATAATTGAAATGTATTACATTTCTTATATTTCTTTTTTTTTCTTTTTTTTAAAATTTTTTTATTTTTTATAAACATATATTTTTATCCCCAGGGGTACAGGTCTGTGAAACGCCAGGTTTACACACTTCACAGCACTCACCAAAGCACATACCCTCCCCAATGTCCATAATCCCACCCCCTTCTCCCAAACCCCATCCCCCCAGCAACCCTCAGTTTGTTTTGTGAGATTAAGAGTCACTTATGGTTTGTCTCCCTCCCAATCCCATCTTGTTTCATTGATTCTTCTCCTACCCACTTAAGCCCCCATGTTGCATCACCACTTCCTCATATCAGGGAGATCATATGATAGTTGTCTTTCTCTGCTTGACTTATTTCGCTAAGCATGATACGCTCTAGTTCCATCCATGTTGTTGCCAATGGCAAGATTTCATTTCTTTTGATGGCTGCATAGTATTCCATTGTGTATATATACCACATCTTCTTGATCCATTCATCTGTTGATGGACATCTAGGTTCTTTCCATAGTTTGGCTATTGTGGACATTGCTGCTATAAACATTCGGATGCAAGTGCCCCTTTGGATCACTACGTTTGTATCTTTAGGGTAAATACCCAATAGTGCAATTGCTGGGTCATAGGGCAGTTCTATTTTCAACATTTTGAGGAACCTCCATGCTGTTTTCCAGAGTGGCTGCACCAGCTTGCATTCCCACCAACAGTGTAGGAGGGTTCCCCTTTCTCCGCATCCTCGCCAGCATCTGTCATTTCCTGACTTGTTGATTTTAGCCATTCTGACTGGTGTGAGGTGATATCTCATTGTGGTTTTGATTTGTATTTCCCTGATGCCAAGTGATATGGAGCACTTTTTCATGTGTCTGTTCGCCATCTGGATGTCTTTGCAGAAATGTCTGTTCATGTCCTCTGCCCATTTCTTGATTGGATTATTTGTTCTTTGGGTGTTGAGTTTGCTAAGTTCTTTATAGATTCTGGACACTAGTCCTTTATCTGATATGTCGTTTGCAAATATCTTCTCCCATTCTGTCAGTTGTCTTTTGATTTTGTTAACTGTTTCCTTTGCTGTGCAAAAGCTTTTGATCTTGATGAAATCCCAATAGTTCATTTTTGCCCTTGCTTCCCTTGCCTTTGGCGATGTTCCTAGGAAGATGTTGCTGCGGCTGAGGTCGAAGACGTTGCTGCCTGTGTTCTCCTCAAGGATTTTGATGGATTCCTTTCTCACATTGAGGTCCTTCATCCATTTTGAGTCTATTTGTGTGTGTGGTGTAAGGAAATGGTCCAATTTCATTTTTCTGCATGTGGCTGTCCAATTTTCCCAGCACCATTTATTGAAGAGGCTGTCTTTTTTCCATTGGACATTCTTTCCTGCTTTGTCGAAGATTAGTTGACCATAGAGTTGAGGGTCTATTTCTGGGCTTTCTATTCTGTTCCATTGATCTATGTGTCTGTTTTTGTGCCAGTACCATGCTGTCTTGATGATGACAGCTTTGTAATAGAGCTTGAAGTCCGGAATTGTGATGCCACCAACGTTGGCTTTCTTTTTTAATATCCCTTTGGCTATTCGAGGTCTTTTCTGGTTCCATATAAATTTTAGAATTATTTGTTCCATTTCTTTGAAAAAGATGGATGGTACTTTGATAGGAATTGCATTAAATGTGTAGATTGCTTTAGGTAGCATAGACATTTTCACAATATTTATTCTTCCAATCCAGGAGCATGGAACATTTTTCCATTTCTTTGTGTCTTCCTCAATTTCTTTCATGAGTACTTTATAGTTTTCTGAGTATAGATTCTGTGTCTCTTTGGTTAGGTTTATTCCTAGGTATCTTATGGTTTTGGGTGCAATTGTAAATGGGATTGACTCCTTAATTTCTCTTTCTTCTGTCCTGCTGTTGGTGTAGAGAAATGCAACTGATTTCTGTGCATTGATTTTATATCCTGACACTTTGCTGAATTCCTGTATAAGTTCTAGCAGTTTTGGAGTGGAGTCTTTTGGGTTTTCCACATATAGTATCATATCATCTGCGAAGAGTGATAATTTGACTTCTTCTTTGCCGATTTGGATGCCTTTAATTTCCTTTTGTTGTCTGACTGCTGAGGCTAGGACCTCTAGTACTATGTTGAATAGCAGTGGTGATAATGGACATCCCTGCCGTGTTCCTGACCTTAGCGGAAAAGCTTTCAGTTTTTCTCCATTGAGAATGATATTTGCAGTGGGTTTTTCATAGATGGCTTTGATGATATTGAGGTATGTGCCCTCTATCCCTACACTTTGAAGAGTTTTGATCAGGAAGGGATGCTGTACTTTTGTCAAATGCTTTTTCAGCATCTATTGAGAGTATCATATGGTTCTTGTTCTTTCTTTTATTGATGTGTTGTATCACATTGACTGATTTGCGGATGTTGAACCAACCTTGCAGCCCTGGAATAAATCCCACTTGGTCGTGGTGAATAATCCTTTTAATGTAATGTTGAATCCTATTGGCTAGTATTTTGTTGAGTATTTTCGCATCTGTGTTCATCAAGGATATTGGTCTATAGCTCTCTTTTTAATGGGATCCTTGTCTGGCTTTGGGATCAAGGTGATGCTGGCCTCATAAAATGAGTTTGGAAGTTTTCCTTCCATTTCTATTTTTTGGAACAGTTTCAGGAGAATAGGAATTAGTTCTTCTTTAAATGTTTGGTAGAATTCCCCCGGGAAGCCGTCTGGCCATGGGCTTTTGTTTGTTTGGAGATTTTTAATGACTGTTTCAATCTCCTTACTGGTTATGGGTCTGTTCAGGCTTTCTATTTCTTCCTGGTTCAGTTGTGGTAGTTTATATGTTTCTAGGAATGCATCCATTTCTTCCAGATTGTCAAATTTATTGGCGTAGAGTTGCTCATAGTATGTTCTTATAATAGTTTGTATTTCTTTGGTGTTAGTTGTGATCTCTCCTCTTTCATTCATGATTTTATTTATTTGGGTCCTTTCTCTTTTCTTTTTGATAAGTCGGGCCAGGGGTTTATCAATTTTATTAATTCTTTCAAAGAACCAGCTCCTAGTTTCGTTGATTTGTTCTATTGTTTTTTTGGTTTCTATTTCATTGATTTCTGCTCTGATCTTTATGATTTCTCTTCTCCTGCTGGGCTTAGGGTTTCTTTCTTGTTCTTTCTCCAGCTCCTTTAGGTGTAGGGTTAGGTTGTGTACCTGAGACCTTTCTTGTTTCTTGAGAAAGGCTTGTACCGCTATATATTTTCCTCTCAGGACTGCCTTTGTTGTGTCCCACAGATTTTGAACCGTTGTATTTTCATTATCATTTGTTTCCATGATTTTTTTCAATTCTTCTTTAATTTCCCGGTTGACCCATTCATTCTTTAGAAGGATGCTGTTTAGTCTCCATGTATTTGGGTTCTTTTCAAACTTCCTTTTGTGGTTGAGTTCTAGCTTTAGAGCATTGTGGTCTGAAAATATGCAGGGAATGATCCCAATCTTTTGAT